>NC_056732.1:106038815-106328815 GCF_019279795.1 Protopterus annectens | reverse complement strand
ATATATATTGCTGATGCTATGTATATATAGCACTATCTAAATAAATCTTAAAAGAAGTGTTGTACGGGAAATCTCATACCAGAAGTAAACTGAGAAAAGGTATACTCATTTATATCCTGTGTAAAAAGGGAATAGATTAGATAGCAAAATCATCCTTTTACATAGTGGGTCTTTTTACCTTGCTATTTAGCCATGGTTGGACAAATTTTTGTCACATTTTGTTAGTAATATGTTCATAAAAATTAATGTACTGAAAACCACATAGGAAAACAAAATTAATTTAGTTTGTAAGTTATTTTTTGCTAGTAGGTTATTATTTGCTTATATTTCTGGTTCTCTTTATAACCTTTAGTATTTTTAAATTCTTTGTCATTTGAAAGATTTTTGCTGAAATCACCTCTGATTTACTATTACTTAAAATATTATCATTTAGTTATTTTAATCAATGACTTTGGCTTATATTTTTACATTTTTAAGAAGAATGAATTGAGTTCTTGACACAGTTTTGTTTTCTGGGAAGACATGCATCACAGTATTAATTTAAAAATTATTTTCTGAGTTTCATAGATTTTGCCAAGTGTGTACCCTTGCATAAATTACATTTATGTGACTGAGCAACTAATTTAGGTTAAAGGTAGATTTATATTACCTTACATAATTTGATCTGGAACTGATATAAGCTGGAATAGATGTAATTCAATAAAATCTTTACAAAAGGTGTTAATGTTACTTGCTTGGTATATAAGAGGTCAGCTTCTCCCTTTCATTAGTGTTTTGTTAGCTAGATATAATTTTTCTTTTGCTGCACTAATTTCCAAAGACTCTTCCTGTTAACCTGTTGTTTCCTTTTTACTAGGTAGTTCTTGCATATTGCTTTTTCTTTAAAATTATATTTGTTCTTTATTCTTTTTCTTGTTTTGCCAAATTGATATGAATGTATTTGAAGCAATTACATAAATTATCTTGCAAACATTTGTAATTTATCTGCCCGTTCTCCAGTTTTCTTTGCAGGTAACTGTAGGATCTTGCTTTGATATTTAACTGGTCTTTTTGGCTGTCATCAACTGAGATGGTTCTAGAAGGGGAGGGTTTATTAGATATCAGATTACTAGTCCTCATCTGAATCTGTATCTAGCTTTTAAGCATCCATTATAGGTTTCATCATATCTGATGTTTGTGGATGGTAAGATGTATGAATCATTGTGTTCAGCTTCTAATAGTTTAAACATTATAAGTTGTATTGAAAGAAGTAAAATGCACTCCTGTACCACTTCTTATTTCTTTGAAAAAACGACACCATGAGAAAAATGTATTCTAGAAGACATTCCCCTCATTTATGGCAGAATCATTACTTAGAGGAATTGCTTTAACATACTTTGAAAACATATTCACTAATACCATGTTAAACATTATTTATGCTTAAACAAATAAAGAAGAGATAAGGATAAAGGAGGGATAACAAAAGAATAAGAGGGAAGAGGAGTCCATTCAAATAAACTGTTAGTCAACATGAACCAAATATATAATACTTTTAAGTGCATTCCATAATTCTCCTTTTGCCAATGGAAGAGGACTGTTGAAATTAATTTTAACCCCTACGATGTGACTTCCACTGTCTGAAGACATCTTAATTTTGGTTTAATTTTTATATGATTATGCTGCAAGTGTAACATGCATTGCTATAGTAACTCTCAATGTTTCTGTACATTTTTGGCCATCAAATATTTCTTGGAAGTAAAATGGAAAGTTCCCTACCTTCCTCCAAGCCATCAAAATAATGATTTATTTTAACTATTTTCACTACATGATCTTCAGGGAATCTCTGTTCTATCTTTTTGATTTTCAAAAAAAAAAAGTATGTTTTCCTTTAACAAAATTTAGCTTCATTTAGAAATTACTTGTTTTCCGGTTTGTAGTCTTTTTTTTTTACTTACACGGTTGTTTATCTTTTCTGATGTTGCATAGTCAGGTTGTACATTTCAGCTTTATTTTGCTACAGGTCTGAGATAATTTTTCTCATCTAGGTTGCTTCCTTTTTTAATTGATCAGTGTTATTATTGAATGTTGCTTTGTGTTTCACTTTTACTCCAAGTCTTAATTTGAATAATTACAATAGGTTTACAGTTTCTTTCGATGTTACTGAAAATATTTTTTGAAATGGTCCTCATATAAAATATTTTTCTACTGCATTCCTGAAGTCTCTTCTTTCCCATATTAAGAAATTAAGTAGTCTAGCCTGAGCTGAATATATATTTTATCTTTATCACACTATAATAGAAGTAATTCAGAATGTAAAACCTGTATTAAGTTAGTCTCTGTCAAGAAATGTAATAAATCTCAGAAATGTTGACAGGTTCCTATTTAATTCTACTATACATTTCAGTCTGTTGGTCACATTTGTATTTAATTCCTTTGCCTGCCGTAGTGCAGCTTGCATTGACTTTGAAATTATTTCATTAGAAATATATTTATCAGGCAAAAACAAAGTGCATTACCCTGTGTACACTTACAAATGTTACATGTTTGAAAATAAGCATTTAATATGGGAATGATATGTCTGAGTAACAGCCTCCCTTTTGGAAGTTCAATACCTAGTAATGTATGTCCCTGCTCTTAAAAAAATAACTGTAATTCATATAGAAAGAATAGCACAATGTGAAACTCACTCCTGTACTTTTCAAATGTTTTATCGTGGAATCAGAGGAGAGTTTGAGATGTTATAACCCCTAATTTATGGTTGTAGTTCTGAGGATAACAGTTATCACAACAGGTACCTTAAATAACGAATTGTATTTAAATATTTTATTTTTAACTGCCCTTTATGGCACTCTTTGATTGCATCAATTTCATCCATAGCTTTAAAAAAATACATGAATGGATGATGTTTCAAATTTAGATTTCTATGAAGTACTACAATTAAAATGGTGTGTATATTTATTTGTAAGCCAAATTCTTTCTCATCACTTCATAGTGGTAAGTCTGTCCCTAGTGCGTGCTTTAATTATTTAAAAGCCTGAAATGTGCCTCCATAACAGAAAAGCTTCCTGCACAATTACATATAACAATTGCACGGTACCTCATATCAACAGCTGGTACAATGGTTTAGCCAAATGACTGTACTTCTCAGTAGAATTGTCTGTAAAATGAAATGCTTTCAATACTGTGTTAGATTCTGGAACACATTACTCTGAGATCACCTTTACTTCTCCATATCAGGGTTCAGGCCTTACTCCTGCAGCACTGTTTCCAAGAATTTAGCCTTTCTATGAGCAAATTGAGCCCATTGGGAATTCATTTTTAACCCCCTACATTCAATGACTTCAAATAAATTCATTAAGTCAAGCTTTCATTTTGCTATTCCTTTTCACTGAGTTGAAATATAATTCATGTACTGATCAGTATTTTTGTGAATAAATAATTATTTTGACAGTTTGTTTCAGAACCTGAGGAAGCAATATTTGTGTATACTGTTTTTACTCAAAAGTAGAAACAGGCTCACACTGTGAATTGGTATGGACAGAAACTAACCATATACCATTTAAAATATCTAATACAGAAAACATGTCAGCCAATAACAATAGTTGTATACTGCTCTTTGAAACATACCATGTTTCATTTACGTATCAGCTAGTAACAACAGCTGTATACTGTTCTCTAAAAAATGCTCACTACAGGAGTTTCTATGTTTCGAACACATAGCCAGGAACAGTACTGATATACTGTTCTGTAAAACAGTGCTGACTACAGGAGTTACCATGATTTCAATACATATTAGGCAGTAGTAATAGTCATACACTATTCTCTAAAACAGTGCTGACTATAGGAGTTACACTGCTGTCGGCACTATTATCAATAGTCAGCATCCATGACCAGTTTGGCTTTTTAATTGATCACAAAAGAGAACTTTTTGTAGAACAGATTCTGCACAGCACCACTTTTCTTTCTAAATCCTTTATCATTTTCCATATTCCTTCCTCCAACATTTTTGGAAAAAAAGATGCATTTCTCTGCTGAGGTCAGTCTGGGGCTGGTTTCTTCCTTTCTCTCCAGGTCACCAATAAGACTCTCCACTGGCACAGCTATAGGGTCCAGATCTCAGCCTAGTGGGCAAGCTAAAACCTACAGCACCCTCTCTGTCCAACCAGTGCTTCATGTCCCTGCCCAAGTAGCTGACACACACACACACACACACACACACACACTCACACACTTTGAAATAAGGGTTTATACAACCACACAGACACTCCTGGGGAAGGCTGGCGCAGGTTCTCCAGCTGTGTCCCTTTTACCCAGACTATATGGTAGAAATCACTGCCACCACCCATCTAATATTTATCAGCTACTCAAAGCCCCTTATGAAAGGGTGTCCAGTTATACTGTGCAATATTATAATCCAAATGGTAAGTGCGACTGAACAGTCAAGACTTATTTGGAGCGACTTGGTACAGTATCACTATATACATGCAATGTACTCTTAGTGCTTAAATTATCTCTACACAAAACAACCACAGTTGAAAGGTTTAAAAATATTTAATAATAAATAATAAAAACACAAGACAATACTTCCTACTACACGGTGGCAGTCAAGAGTTCAGAGATCACAGAGAAATACTTAAAATAACACAGTAGAAAAGTTTTGACATCACAGAAAAACAAATCTAATCTTCCTATTTCCTAGCTCTATTTAAGGGAAAACGCAGTTTTAAAATCCTACTTACATATAGACGCAGGCAGAGTGGTGAGTTGGATGTTCTCAAGACAAATGCTCTAAATGCTGGCATTCTTTCTGCCCTTAAATTGCTAACACAGTACCACTGATTCATTTCAGATTACATTATGTCTTTCTGGTTCCCAGGCTAACAGATTCTCACAGGTGAATAGCCCTTTTGATCTTGCAGCTGGTCAGGAACCAGAGCAATAAAAGAAATTATACATGCAAATTCTAGCCATTAACTCTGACCTCAAAATTCTGTCTGGCTAGGCTGGCAGCCTTCACCTATCTTCACAGTTATGAGCATATCTTAAGTTTGAGATTTCTTCAAACTGATTCATAAAACTAATTATATGTGCTAATGAATTTTCTTTATTTCCTATTGATAGTGAAATAACATCAGCAAAGAGTTGAATCTTTAGTTCAAAATGTTCTATTATTTTGATATCATTAATGTTCTTATTGGATCCAATAGTATTAGCATTGGGTTCTATAGCAAATGCAAAAAGTAAAGGTGATAATGGATAGCCTTGTTTTGTCCCTTTTTGTAATTTAGAGCAATTAGAAGGAAACAAACCTATTTTAATGTAAGCACAAGAGTTATTGTAGAACTTAGAAATTAATGCAATTAGCTCAGGTGAGAAATTATACACTTCAACTGTTTTAAGCAGGTACAATCAATTAACTGATTCAAAAGCCTTATCTAAATTAAGACTAATGATAGAAAGTTCTTTTTTATTTTTGTTTGCATAGTCTATTAATGTATGTATTCTTATTATATTATCCTGTACTTGTCTATTTCAAATAAACCCAGTTTGATCATTGTTAATTAGTTCAGGTATAAGTTGATTAATTGTGTTAGCTAAAATGAACATGAACACATTATAGCCCACATTTAAAAATAAAATGGGTCTGTATGATGAACACTTTGTAGGAACCTTATCTTGTTTTAAAATTGGTGATATAAGGGAATATTTCCATGATGGGGGGACTTAGCAGTTCTTTTTATTTTTCTGTAGACCTTATCTAATATTTTAACTTTATCATCCGGTACAGTTCTGGTACAAGACCATCTAAGCCTAGCACCTTATTATTTTTAACTTTTATAGTTGATCTTTTATTTCTGTTAAAGTGAATGATATATAAATTTATTTATTTGTTCGCTTGTTATTTTTTATTTATATTTTCCCTTAGAAAAATTTTGACTATAAAATTATCTAGGTTATTTGTATTAATATTATTATTATTATTTATATTTTCATAAAATATTTAAAAACCCTCAAGAATACCTTTAATATCTGTTCTACTTTCTTTTTTATTATTTATATGCGTTATAATTTCTTTGATATGGTTTAGTTTATTTATTTTCTTTGATCTAAGATTATGCAAGGTTAAAGGATTTACAGAGTACTCCTGAAGTTTAAGTTTTCCATGTTTATTGAAATTTTATGATTTAGAATTTCAACATATTTTGTATTTAGGTTTTTAAGTTCAGACTGAATGATAATGTCTTTTGGTTTATCTTTAACTTTATTGTGTCTATGTTGGCCTGTAGTGTATTCAATTGTTTGTCACATTTTCTTGTTTTACTAGTATACCAGCTTGTAACTCTTCCATTTAACTCATTAACACCGAATACTGCCACAGGGTGCATTTAAGGTCACATTTGAGCGTTCCCTAAGGTGATATCAATCCTTGTACATTACATCTGAGTGCCGTTTAGCAGTGCAACTGTGTTCACAAGCAGAACTCATCTCCACTACTGAAAACTAAATCGAAAAGGTACCTGAACTTTGTTAAGTACCTTCCCAACTTTATTTTTACAATGGAGTTAACTATAGTTTACATAAGATTTTTTAAAGAAAATCGGCTTTCTGTGGTTGTGATCTCTCACAGCTAACCAATTTTCTCTGCATTGCATTTATATTTAGCAGGGATGTCCCACTGGTGAAGGCACACTGTCTTTCTTCCTTCACCTGCATTTAATCAGAAGAATATATTTAAAAAAAGTCTAAAAACCTACTAAAATGAGCATTTCCCTTATCCAGGGTAGGAATAAATCTAAAACGTTGGTCTGCATTCACTGGCCCTCGGAGGTGATGCATGCAGTAGCAGCCAATCGGATTCATGTAGTCATGGCCACCTCTTGTGTAATCTCCACCTCCACACCTCACAATTCTTTTTTTGGGGTAAATAAATAGGAGTTCCTGTAGCAGCCTTGTTCATCCCCTTTCACTTTAGAGATGACATTGATTACACAAAGACTGCTACAGATCCCTCTTCACAGCAAAGTAATTTAGTTTTTAACTTCCTACCAAAGCGTCCCTAAATACATCTGCGGTGATGCAGCGGCGTTGTTGCCTCACAGCAAGAGGTTCTCCCGTTCGATTCTCAGCTGGAGTGCAGGCAGTGCCTTCTGTGTGGAGTCTGAATGTCCTTCCCGCAGTTGGGTGGGCGTTCGAAAGACATGTGTAAATGGGCGTGCCTTCGCTAAAGGTTGAACATCGAGCTGGCACCTCGGCATTCATCAAAATCTGCCAATCATTAACAGACTGGAGTTCCGCTGTGGCAACCCCTCACCGGGAAAAGCTGAAAGACAACAACAACAACCAAAGGGTCCCTAAGATTCAGCATTCAGGCTTTTTGTAAGGCACTAGACAGCTGAAGGCAGATAGAAGTAATGGCAGTGGAAGGGAAAATTCAGGCAAGCACATGTTGCTTTTTTTATTTTTAGGTACCTTACCTTCTGATCTCTAAGATGTTGCTGTGCATATGTGTGTGCATGTGCATGTGTGTGTGTGTGTGTGTGTGTGTGTGTGTAGTTATTTTAGTTTCAGTCTTTATACCCCATCAGAAAATTCATGCTAATGGTAAACTTTGTTCTGTCATCTTTTGGTAAGCAAGGGAATGGATCAGACAAGACAGAAGGGAAAAGCCGTCAATGTACAATGTGCTTCTAACATTACAGCAATCATTCCTGTGATTCAGCGTTCTGTGTAGAGTATATGCATTAAAGTGTCATGAGTGTGCTACAGATCGATATCTTCTGCAACGTACCACACTGAATGGTCAGAGTTATTCTATACAACCTATTTTTAGGTCGCCTTTAAGTTATTATTAATATTTATATATTTATTTAGTAGCCTTTATTTTCTTGCTTGTTTTAGTTTTCATTAGGTCGTTTGTCATTACAATACATCGGCTGTTTAGATAGCTTACATTTCTGCATTCAATGTTGTCATTGGTTCCACTGTCCACTTTCATTGGTTCAGCTATACCTTTGTTAATGCTGATTGGCTTTTTAGACATGCTGTTTGATTCAATCATTTATGGGACTGATACATGCTGATTATCTTGATCTAATACTTCTTCGATTGGCCTAAACATGCATGTCCTATATGCTGATTGTTTTTTATAGTTTTGATTTATTAAATGTCATTGGTTTTTAACCTTCTAAGGCTATGAGGAAGCACTGTTAGCGGTGTGGAAGTGCTTGTACTTGTTTCTATATATTCTTTGGTAGTTTTACCTATTGCATTTAAAGGATTGGTTTTACCATAATTGTGTTTCACCTGCTCTGCTTCCATATTACATCATTTGAGTTTGGGTCTGATTTACATTCCAGGTTCAGAAAATTCATGCCAACGCAAAACCTGTTATTCAGTTAAGAACAATATTAAAAAAAATGTCCCTATTTTTCAGCCTTTGTCCTACATTTTTTATAGCTTTGTCCAGATTTCTTGCTGTGAGAGATTGAGAGGTATGATGTTCATACTGACAGTGCAGTGTTCTTTTAAACTATGAGAACATTTGAGTGAAGAAACACAAAAAGGGATTTCAGAGGCACTAAAAGAGTTAGAGGTATGGGAAGCATCAGGTTTTCTGTGAAGATTGCTGTCAGTAAGTTGCATGTGAAGACAGATGAAGTGTAAGCAATACGAATAAACATTATTTAAAGTATGTAACACAGAGGAGTATGTTGAATATGTTTGACATGTGAAAGACTAGTAATACTGCAAACATTTGAAAAATAATATAGTTATGACTGTTTCAGAGAAATGTATATGTGCATAATATTATACAGGAAATTTGATAACAAGAGTAAAGGGTATAACATGTAACACCAACAGTGCAAGGTTATAATGCCTTCCACACATTTAGACCAGCTACTTCACAGGCAGGGACTAAAGGTGGAGGTGTCTCTATTTACAACAAAAATAAATATACTTCAAGGCTGGTCAAACAGGACAATGCACCTGAGCTGCTCCGTGTTCAAATCACCATAGGTAAAATCCAATACCACTTCCTTGCAAACTATAGGTCCACCTCTGTGACCCAGGGAACCCATACCATGTATTTAAACTTATTAGAAACATTAACTATCTGACCCAATATCATATTCATGAGTGACTTTAATTACCCCACTATTAACTGGGAATCGTATATGACATCAAACGTGCATGCACAGAGATTCCTGGATTTTGTAAACACAAACTCCCTAGACCAGATAGTCAATACACCAACCAGGGGTACAGCCATACTGGATCTGGTTCTCACTAATATGGGAGACTGCTGCATACCCCCTAGTTCAATCCCTTCCCTGGTAAGGTCAGACCACAAAATGGTCTCCTTTGAAGTAAAAATAAAACCTGGACCCCCAGCTCAACTGGGAATATTCAGGAACTATTCTAAGGCTAACCTCTTGCTATTAAGTGAGAACCTGGCAAACACTCCAGCCCCTATAAATGCTGAGAACACTTCGGCCTATGCAGAACTGTTCACAGAAACCCTGTACAAGCATGTTAATAGCTGCATAGAGACAGCTGTATCCACGAGGAAGAAGTACAGAACTAATTCAAAAAACAAGCCACCCTGGTGGAATCACAAAATCAATCGGATGTATAACAGGAGGAAAAAAATCATGGCAAAAATTAGGAGGTGCAGCACCCAGAAGGATAAAAAGCACTCTCATCATACTAAACAAACAACTCGAAGGACAAATAAAGTCTACCAAAGCCAAATTTGAGGTACGTTTGGCCTCCCAGGCCAAGAACAACCACAAAGCATTCTTTAGCTATGTCCGCAACCTCCACCTATACTAAGCCAAAAGATATCAAACCTCCTAGCTGATAAATTCAGCTCCAACTTTACCTCTCTTTTCCCTTCAACCTTCCTTCAGGAAATATCATCAAATATTACTCCCCCTATTATCACTAGGGAACAGGTCCTTAATGCTCTCTCTAAGACCAAGAGCACTGCATCAATGGGCCAGGACAATATCACAGGATGCCTTATAAATAGCATGATACATGACTTATCAAGGCCTCTGGAATTACTATTTTACTGTAGCCTCCAAACAGGCTTCATTCCTCATGAATGGAGAAAAGCAACAGTCATCCCTCTGCACAAAGGTGGGCCATCTACAGACCTGGAAACTGCAGACCCATAAATCTCACTAGTCTTATATGTAAAGCCATGGAAAGAATTATCATGAAGATGATCAACAGAGATATAGTAAACCTTCACACACTAAACCCAACCCAGTTTGGTTTTGTCAAGGGCAGATCATGCCTACTCACCCTGATGGACTTCTTTGAGAATGTCAGCAAAGCAATGGATGAGGGCACAATCATTCCCACTGCCTATCTTGACCTGGCCAAGGCATTTGACACAATACCCCACTTGGGCATTGTTGACAAACTCAAGAGGTTAAGTACAAACCCATATGTCACCCGGTGGATAGCCAAATGGCTCACAGGCAGGACCCAGGAAGTTAGAACTGGGGAGTCCACATCTACAAAGAGGCCAGTCATAAGTGGAGTCCCTCAGGGATCAGTCCTTGGACCACTCCTTTTTGGCATTTACTTCCCAGAAGTTAAGGTCAATGTCAGTGGCCTCTGGCTGACTAAATTTGCAGATGATTGCAAATTAGGAGCTGTAATTGAATCTCACACTTAACACAAATGTTCTCCAAGAGGGGCTCATACAGACAAATAACTGGTGTCAGAGCCATGGACTAAAACTAAATGCCAGAAAATTCATAATAGTATCCTTTGGGAAGTCATCCATCCCTGGTAACTATCATATTGACAACACACCCCTTAGAGTTAACCCAGTAGTCAGGGACACAAATAAATAGTAATTCAGCCTTTGATCATCATGTGTCTACAGTGGTGAGGAAGTCTTTCTATGTTGTGCAACTTATAAACAAAGGTATAGCATCTAAGTCCAAGGAAGTCATTGTTCCACTGTATTCAGAATTCATCAGACCTGTCATTGAGTACAATGCACCCTTTGGTATATACCTAACCAGGCATATCCAACAATGGGAACATCCACAGATGTTCCTCACTAAAAGAATACAGGGCATAAGTAAAATGTCCTATGCAGACGACCTCAAGGCCCTATCCCTGTATTCTGTCTCCTACAGGCTTTTGAGGGGAGATCTATGCCTGGCATACAGGGCATTGTCAGACCCCACTCTGATGGACCTCCTGTATATCCACAAAACAAACAGTACTAGAAGTACCCGTTCTAAAGACTTAAACCTTGCCTGTGATATAAATAGGACCTGCTGGAGAGATAGGTATGTATCCCAGAGACTACCCCATCTATGGAACAGGCTCCCCATCCATGTGAAGCAGAGTTCCTCCCTAACTCATTTCAAGTGCAACTTGGACATTTGGATAGGGAACCGGAAATTCATTCCTGGTATGGCACCTATGTCTCTAATGCAAACAGGTAGCCTATAAATGGTTGATCTCCCAGGCCCATGCTTACACTTAGCAAGGGTATCAGAACTTGTCAGAGATTTGGGATGCATGGCTAGGCTTGTGGTCGTTAGCCTAGTAAACAACTATGAACCTCTAAAATGTAGATAAGATGCTGTTTATTGCCACATGAATTTTGTGAAGAGCTCTTACAGAAGTGACTTTGGCAGAAAGGATAGGGTATGTGAATATATGGAAGTATATAAGATATATACAAAGTATATAATATGTGTAATGTTGTACAGAAAGTGTAAACCTTTATTTGAAGTGTAAAAATACTAATATATGTAAAATGAATGTGAGAATGTTGTAGTATAAAAAAGCTCCCTTATTTTTCTAGTGGTTGCACCATGATGAGGACAGCATAGCTAAAATCTAGAAAACCTCAAAATAAAGAAATGAAAGCATTCTGGATGAAACAATTACATTTCTTGAAAATTTGTTCAAAATTGTTGATGTGCCATTACAAAATAGGTTGGAGTGTTTACAGACAGATGAAGTGGTTGACAGTGTCTGTGTAACAGAAAATGAAGGAAGAATATGAGGAACTGGGTAAAGAAAGAAAAGGGAAAAATAAGACGTGGTTTAAAGGATTGTACAAAAGCAAAGGAATATGTTTTTTCTTTAAGTGTTAAATGTCAATAGTAAACCAACTTGTTTAGGACTTATATTATGGAAATTATGTTTTTATTTTCATATTTCGGCAAATAACTTTGCTAAGGAACATGTCAGTGTACTAAGTAATATCTCATTTGGAAGATAGTATTACTTCTTACAACATGGTAAAAGAACTGTGTCTGTATGCTGCACACATGTACAGATATCACAGTTTGTTTAGTCTTGTAGGATTATGACAATTATACATTTGCCATATTTCTCATTATTATGTCAATACCTTTGCAAGGGAGTATGGCGACAACATGCATGATACTTTGTTTTGAAGCTGACATTGAGCCGCACAACCTGTATACTGATATGTAGTCTCTGTCTATTACAAGTGATGAAATATTATGCTTTGTTTAATTATCAGTTATGAGAAATATAATATGAACTATATTTCTGTGAATATCTCAGACAGTATGATTAATGTATCATTTTAAAGCTGACATTCATACAAACAAATTAATTACAAATTGTGTGGGTCTACATGGTACATTCACCAAAATATTGTGATTTGTTTTACCAAAAAGGTAAAAAAATATTTATAATAGCAGCATTCCTTTGCAAATATTTAATAATGACTTAGATACACATTGTCAACATTTACACTGTTAGAAAAGGTCAGTGTCTGCTGAACAACTTTTGTATTTACATTTTTCATCTAGCTATTATGGTTAAAGAGTTATGAACATTTGTTTTCAGTATGATATTATAAATGGATTATCTGAAAATGAGCTCAGGCTGCACAGTTTTTCCTGTGCAGGCAGCATTTTCTGAGCTGCTCTGGAGTGAATGAGTTAAGTAAGCCCTTAGTGAATCCCACAGGACAATGTCACATACTTCATATGTGTTTATTTTTAGGAAATTTTTGATCTCTTTAACATACCAATACTTGAATCCTTTTATTTTAATAATGTACACTGGCAATTTCCTGTGATGTATTAAATTGTCAGTTTTTAAAATAATATTTAAGATTGTAGAATTATGGTCTGATAATGGACATGAAACTAATGAAACTTCTCTGATATGTGATGACAGATTGTTTGAGACAAAAAATCAATGGTTATTGTGTTCCATATCTAAATGAATAATGGGTAAATTGAAGTGAGTTTGTTTTCCTTAGCTCATACATATATCCATTAAATTCATTAGATTTACAAAATTCATTGTGTTGCTATCTGCAGTAGAATCTTTGTCTAATAAATGCAATTAAAATCACCAGCCATTTTGACTTTACCATTCATGTAATAGGCTATAGTGGCTAAGTTTTTGCATCTTTATCTCCAACCCCTGGAATCTGGTAAGAGTTCTCCAATGTATATAATTTTCTGTTCCAATGCTTAACATACCATTTTTATCAACTTAGGTATCTTTTACTTTAGGCATTACTGGCGAATTCTTCCATAAAATGAGGGTGCCTGTTCTTTTAGCTCAAAATCCAGAACCTGCTAAAACCAAATAATTCTTTAATGAAAGTTTATTTACATTTTTATTAAGTAAATGTGTTTCCTGTTAGAAATGCTATTTGAGCTTTATGTAATTGCAAGTATTTGAAAAGACTGTCCCTCTTTACTGGATTATTCAGTCCATTAATATTCATAGATGTTTATTTAAAATCAGACATTTTTATAAGAGAAAAAAATGGTGTAATGAAATTACATTTATGTACAGAACTTATAGACTTATATGTAAAAATAATAGACTTTATATATAACAATATGAAATATTCAGCTATGGACAAAACATTTGAAAAAAAAAATATCTAATGATATAACCCTAAAACTTCCTACCATGGAAGAACGTTGAGCTTGTTGAGAGAGACAAACAAACTACCTCTCAAACTCTGCATTAGACTAACATAGATTAGCTCGTGCTTCTGGTTCATATTAACGTATCTCATATTTTTAGTCTGCATCATCTTAAAAAAGCCTGCCAGTGAGTTATTGTGAATAAGAAATGTTAAATAGGTATTCAGAATCTTTATTATAAGTTGACCAAACTGAATAGCTCTACAATCATCTTTCCCTGTACGTCACATTTTCTCCCTAGTCTTCTATAGGGAGGAAATCAGTTGTTATTTTCATATTTATTAATTTATAGGTCAGATGATTTAATATTTTTTCTATTTTATTCACTGTGCGTTAAGTTGTTCATGGGATCATACATTAGTACCAGGCTAACTGTCCTTTTAGCCCATTATAAGCCAGACCAATTACCCCACATAATACCCCACATAAGAATCGAATCCTGCACCTTGTGCCTGTAAGGTGAACAACTTAACCACTATGTGAACCAACCATCCTTGTAGACATATTTATATTCTTTAACTGTATACATATTTACTTATTCTGATCTCATTCTATTTCTGTTTGCATATCATGTCTTGTACTATTACTATATTCCTAAGTTTTATATTTTAGCTATAATCCTAGTGTACAGTATCATATAATAGAACATTTATATTTGCCTTCTATATTTGATACTCTTTAATCTAGTACTACTGTTAGAATTGGTCCTATTTTTCCTTAAATGTTATGTCTAATAGTATCTGAATAAACATCTGAAAAATCTTTCCTTTTAAAATTCAAACTTTCCGTAATAAATTGTTCTGAAATATTATTATTTTAAAATTAGTTTATTTTAAAGATGAGTTAAAAAGTGATCTGTGTGCCCTTTCAATGCCAAAGGAAGAGTTATCATGCAGGTTCAAAGTTTTAGGCAGCCAGGTATGAAGAAATTGAATCATACTTTCTCCCGCTTCTTTTTCAGGAATCCTGAAAATCCTAATATTTTCCTTCTAGATCTTTTTTCTAAGTCTTCTGTTTTTTCCCAGAATAAGTTGTTTTGTTTTAGAAGAAGTTCAGTGTTGTTCTCATTTTCAAGTAATCTTCCAGCCAGATCAGGCATTGCCTGTACTGTACTCGAGATTTGTGATGATTGTTGTTTAAGAGATTCATTTAGCACTTCAAATTGTTTTTACATTCCTCTTTAAAATTGTCCACTTTGTTTTCTAATTTATCTGTCTTTACAGATAACTCACTGATGTTACTTAGTACAACCTGCATGTCTTTTTTCATAGTACTGACTTAGAGTGTCTCATTCTGATACATTTAGTTCTTTCTAGTTTTCTTGACAATTAAAAGTTTCAGACTTGTTATTTTTTGTAGTAAATCTTTCAGCAGATGTTCAACTATAAATCCGTCAAGTCTGAAACATTTGATTTGAGATTTTTAGTAAAATTCCTGTGAGGGATGTTAAAATGAAGCAGAGCTGTTGACTCCTCATCATCTTGGCCATGCCCCCTTAATGGAGATTTTTTTGCTCACATTGCATCTGAAATTACTATGTCTTTAAAGTGTCTTCTTTTGTTTTCACATGCCTCTTCTGCTTAAAGCTGCATCCTCTTAGAATCTGATGATTCCTTTCAGATAGTTGAATATGTCTGCTATGTTCTTTCTCATAGTCCTATATGGTAACTTTCTTTAGTGATGACATCCATTTCTAAGCTCATCTTCCATGCTGTCTTTTTACATTGGTACTTTGCTGCTTTTACATTTCAATATATTTACATATATTTTTACTGTATATTTTTGTTCTTGTTTACATGGCTTAGGTCATGACTAAAAACGGTCTTCGGACTAGTTCACTTACCCGGTTAAATTATTTGCAACTCCAGATTTGATTAAAACTTGTTTAATAAGAACGGCAAAGACAAACCCTTGAATAAACTGTGTTCCTTCTGGCATTACAATATATTGGGACAGTCAAAGATTACCATGTATAAATACCTCTGGCTAAAAACAATCATTCCATTTTCAAAGATAGTTTCTTAATAAATAAAGTCATAAGAAATCCTGCTAAATAAAAACTTATTCAGTCACTTTATCTATAAAAGAAAACAATTTTCTTACAAGAAGACTGCATTATTTCAAAACATATTTAAATGGAGTTCTGATCAAATTTTAAAGGGGGTTGCAATCTTTATGATTTACCCCTTTTTATCACAAACCCTGGAAAGCTTTTTAACTAATTAGAAGCATTACTTAATTTTTCATAACACACTAATTTGTCTATAAACAGAGGAGCACAGTTTCAGTTTTTCAGCAGTTGTCACAGATTCCACAGCTAGCTGTCTGTATAGACAGAACTTGATGTTTCTAGTAAATTTCTCATGTGAGCAGAATTATATTCAAGACTACTAAATACTGTTCTCAAATCACCACCAGGTGTCAAGTGAAATCATGGAAAAGTACTGGTTTTTGACTTACAACTTTTGGCTGATTGTTATACATTATAAAGTTTGTAATGCTTCTGCTTTATTCTTAGAAATATAGTTTTGTTACTAAAATGCCTAGCCATAAAAATGTTGTGTATAAATACATATTTAACACTTTATTTCTGTCATGTAGCAGTCTAAGCATATAGCTATATTAGTGTAATAACCATTTGACTGTTTATAGTTCAGTACTAGACTAACTGTCCTCGGGGGCCATTTTAAGACTAGCCAGTTACCCCAACCTTGTGTTTCTAAGGTAAGCACCTTAACCATTACATTAACCTCCCTGTGCTAGAGATCATGAAATATGCAAATAGTTATGTATTTTTGTTTGGGCTCCATCATAAGTAACCATGGTCGGGATTCATATAAAATGACACTGATTTGTTGAGTTGTGGTGCTGCACAATGTTTAGATTCATAGTCTGCAAATTCCCACAATGGCAAGGACTTTGAATAACTCACATGACCAGTTTTTCACTGTTTAGTTGAGAGTCCTACTGACCATTCCACCATTCCTCTCAGACCACGTTCAGGCAAGAGCTCCTCCCTTGTGCAATGACAGACACACAGAATCCCCACACACACACACACACACACACACACACACACACACACACACACACACACACATACATATGCACACAGACAATTTTGACATGCTATACCTGCCTTGAGAGATATTGGACAGGGAAGGGTAAGTAGAGCAGAGCAACACTGTAGATCATGATGCTTCTTTATGTAGCCACCGTACAAGCCTAGACCATATACACACACACACAGGCATATACACCCTGCACAGACATTGTTGACATTTTCACACAATTACACAGAGACACACAAACTCATACATAGACACACAGACTTGCATATACTCATCCAGCACATTCTTCAGTCACAATCTCCACATTCATACACACCAGGGGTCATGTCAAGCAGCAGTCATCTAAAACACATGAACAGACACACAGATACACACACACAGACACACACACATACACACAGACACACACAGACACATACAGACACACAGACACACACACACAGACACACCACCACAGACACACACACGCAGACAGACACACACACACACACACACACACACACACACACAGTTGCACAGTCCTATAAATGCATCCACTCCTTCTTGGATCAAAGGACTGCAGAAGGTAAAGCTTTTCTGCTTCCCCTGCACAGACCCCCCCCCCAGTTGAAATGTATAGCTGCCTTGGTAGTCTGTGAGTACAACCTCCAGTCTCCCCTGAAGATGAGACTGACCTAGTGGGACTAACCCAGTCAGCAAACAATAAATACATGATGCTTTCTAGCAGAATACATTTACTGCTTATATGCACTGATGATCAGGAGTATGTGCAGAGAACAGAGGTAAGTTATTCTGTATTATGCAGGTATCCTCAATGAGCAGGGCACAGTGCTACTGGGTGGCCTCATTAACACTAGACTGGCTTCTGACATGCATTTAAACAGGGTGCCAGACCTCTCACAGCTCAGTAGCATGGGGCTGCACTTATAGACAGCTTTGGCTAAATGAATCAGACAAGCTTGCAAAGTATGCACACTGCACTGTGTAGCTTTGCATACCAGGCAACCTGTCTTTGAATCCAACCCTTCTTTTCTGTATGCAGTTACACTTAGAAGTATTAACATTTTATTAGCAGGACTACAAACTGAACACTACATTCATCCTTTTTTACCATATTCCCCTTTTTGTCTGTGCTAACAAAGGGACAATAATCAACCTATATATCCTATATAAGGGGCATTATAAACCTTATATGGTATACATTTTGTATGCTTATACTTATGGACATTTCTGCATTATATTGTCAGTTTATCATAGGCAACATTTAACTAACAGTAATTTAGTATAAAACTTTATTTTGAAGCATAATTTAAACAAAATAATAAAAATAAATTGTAGCCCCATGACTCTAAACCAAAATGACAGAGTTCAAGATTCCTTTTTTTGGGAAATTTAGCAGCTATGAATATGTTTCTTATATTCTCAGAATTCTTAAGAAAAAATGAAACAATTCCAGGAATGTTCTTCCTTATCACTGTTGCAGCATTTTCTCTTGAGATATCCTGCCAAGTATAGCCTAAAGTCTGGCCAGTATACCAAAGCTGTACACCTTCCTGGCATCATATGTCAGATGTGTGTCCTATGTGCAAGGTGTAAAGTACATATATGAAATATGGATGACTAATCCTTAGGACTTCTTTGCCACCAGTCCAAATGCTACCTCTGAATGGGTCTATATTAGATAATCGAACCTTCAAAAGTTCGAGTGTTATATGGTCGACACCATATGATCGAATTTTTGAAAGTTCGAACATTTTAACAGAGATCTCGGTACAGCGTGGACTGGGAAGAGATCCCTTTTCTGCATTGTAGTGCGATATCTGAGTTGGTATATTTAAAGAGCAGGGGGTGAGGGGTGCAGGGGGGCTAGCCCCCCTTCTTAAAATGTTCAGGTAGGTTATTTGTGTAGTTTATTTTTTTTTATTAGATGTTCAAACTTTTAAATGTTTGATCATTTGGTGTCGACCATATGACAGTCGAACTTTTGAAAGTTCGATTATCTAATATAGACCCCTCTGAATTCGATCTGTATGCTGTTCACCAACCCTTCGGAAGATAGTGCCCCACTGGGGTTTCTTCCTTTTTTCCTCCTTGTAGTTTTCTTTCATATTATCCAGGAAGGGAAAATGTGAGTGTGGGAGGCAGATTTCCCATAAAAACAAGCACAAGAAGTGTCTATTTTTGTTTAGGTGCTACACATGACCATACTCAGTGTGATATCAGTGAGGTATTTGTCCCTAAGACACTCCATTGTGTTTGGAAAATCAGAGTATGAAGTTATTGACTCAGGAAACTATGGCCGAATCTGCCCCTCCCAAAGTTCAGCCACCACCTCAGAAAAAGCTAAAAAAAAGCACACATCTACTGGACATCTCCCTGAAGTTGGATGAAAAACCCAAGGTTCAGCCTTTGTAAACACCAGTTCCCTCTGCCATGACCCAGTTGGAGGCAGATGCAGAGCTGCCTATTTGCACATTCGCTGATACTGTACTTAGGTATTGTACAGATGTAGAGAAGGAACCCCAAGCAGATTATAGCTGAAGGGCTTAGGGGGATTCCCACATTTTAGTTAGATAAGATGTGCCTGGTGGTTACATAGGTTGAAAAGTGTCTGATTTTTTTAACAGAGACAAAAGAGGGAACATGGTAGAAAAAGGATGAATGTAGTGTTCAGTTTCTAGTCCTGCATTCAGTTTCTAGTTCTGCTAATAAATTGTTTTTGGACATTGGAACAGAAATGGAGAAGTTGTCTGATATGAGGGGAGGCAAAAAGATCTGAGGAGTACCCCACCAATGGACAAAGTTCCAAGTCCCTTGGCATGGAGAGTGGACACCATGTCTTTTTCTTGGAAGGGGATGTTTCTGCATGCCTGTCCTCCTCCTCCCCTACTTCCCAGGTTCTTACACAAGATCATGTGGGACACACGCAAAATCTTGCTGGTGACTCCCTTTTGGCCCAGACAGCACTGATTCCACCTTCTTTTTCACCTGGCCAGGGGCAGTTGTCACAAGTTACCTCACAAGATGGATTTTCTCACACAAGGCAAGGGATCTTTCATTCACCTTTACTTGTCTACACTTCAACTGACACTTTGGGTGTTGGGGTTTCAAACACCAATTTAATAGACATTTATCAGGTTTTGCAGGAGGCTGGAAAACCCAGTACTAGAAAATCTTATTTAGCAAAGTGGAAGAGATTTTTGATTTGGTGTCTCAATAATGACCTGGACCCTTTTTCTGTGGGGGCCCCTATGGTCCTTTCTTATTTGTGTGAATTCCGCAGTGCTGATTTGGCATAGCTTGTTAAAGTTCATTTGTCATCCATTTCTACCTGTCTGCCTCTGAGTACAGCCTTGGCTTCTAGTTTTGAAGTCAAACAATTCCTAAAGTTGTCCTTCATATAAGGCCTCCAAGAAATCCTATTTCTCCTTCTCAGGACCTTCATTTTGTTCTTGAGAAATTGACTCTGTCCCCTTTTAAGCCTGTCTTTTCTTCTTCCCTGCAGCATGTACTTGGAAGACTGCATTGTTGGTGGCTCTTTCTTCTACTAAGAGATCTCTGAAGTCCAAGCTGTCATGGCATTTCCTGTTTTTATGTTTTTCACAAGGACATGGAGTCTCTTCATACCACTGCTTCTCTCATGCCCGAGGTGGCTAATGATTTGTCCTTGAGTCAGTCCATTCATCCCTCTTTTTTTCTTCTAGTGAGAAGGTGCTACACACCTTGAGCTTACATTGACTTTCTCACTAGATATTATTTGGAAAAGACCAAACCCATTAGAAAATCTGAACAACTTATTCTTTCCTTTCATGCCAGGAAATTGGGTTTTGCAGTGTGTAAGTAAACCTTCTCCTGGATTTCTAAGGCCATTTCATTTTGTTATTCTTTTCATGGCAAGCAGCTTTCCTTTTCTGTTTGTGCTTTTTCTACCAGGGTAGTAGCCCCTTTTGGTGCTTTTTCCATGGGTCTAGATACTAGGTCCATTTTGAAAGCTGCTCCTTGGTCTTTGGTCCACACTTTTACCAAACGTTAGAAGTTGGATGTCATTTCCAGGGACTGGACAGGATTTGCCAGGGATATCCTTCACTGGTTTGTGGAGGGCTCTTCCCTGTCTTCTTCCTCCCATTCTTTCCAGTACCTTTTGTACTCTCCCAGGTTTAAAGAATACCACAAAAGTGATAAGGAAAGACATGGTGCAGTTGTGTAAGATCCTTACCATAACAGTAAAACTTCTCACTGTGGCTGTATTTAGTCCCTCCCTCCTGCCCACTGTTATTTTCTGTTACCTTACTTTTGGCTGAGAGGTCTCTTTTTCATCCTTATCTCCTTCTGATTCCCTTCCTGGAGATGCATATTTTTGTTTCACTGCAATTGCTGTGGTTCTCCTGGGGCACTTCATTTCTGAAAATTAGGTGCCTTTACATCATATGGGGTACTTTATGCCATGCACGTAGGACATACGTCTAACATACAATGTCAGGAAAGTGTAAAAGGCTTTGGTATGCTGGCAACAGTAAAAAAAATGTACCTACAAAAGGAAAAGCATCCCTGAAGATCCACAACTCTACAGTTCCTGACACACTATAGTCAAATGGCTGCTTGACGAAAGACTGTTGTAAAGGTCAGAAGAGTATTCTGATCAGTTGCTAAGAATAACTGATCACAAGCAATTAGGCTGCACAGTTCTTGGTAGTCTCTAGTCATAGTTACACCTGACTACACATTTCTGGCTCAGCACTGCTATCATTTGCTAAGGGAGACCAACCAATTGTGGACAGTTAGAATGTGTAGTAATAAGACATGTGTTGTCTATACTTGCCATATCACTATGATCAGAGAAACAGTGAAATAGCTAGTCAGTTCACACATTTATAGATTTTCCAATTCATAGAATTTACAAGGCAGTCACAACCCTCAGTTATAGGGTACTCCAGCCTCCAAGAAGAAATACAAGTCTGGTAGGGATGAATTTACAGACATCCATCAAATTATCAAGGTTTGCCTTAAGGCAAGAAAGATTGTCTCTTTGCTTTTATGCAACATATTCCAGAGATACAGAAAGCATTAAGTAATACATTTGTCCCTCCAGAATTTCATATTTGTTTGTTGATGGTGTTTCAAATCTTCAATTAGAGTATTTGTGGAACCATTTGTTTTGTGGAGCTGTAGGAGATCAAGAAACTTTGAGTCATTAATAACACAGAATGGTAAACATAAATCATCACACAAGAGTATATATGAGTCAGGGCATAGGGACATAGTTTCAAGCCTGCTTTGATAGCTGAGGGTCTTTAGTCTGATGTTCTGTAGTGAGAAGGTACCATGGCAATGACAGTTTGATTAAAGAGTTAAGGAAAATAGCAGAGTTATGAAAAGGGAATAAAAACAGTTTTTGGAGAGTGATAAATCATGAAAGGTCAAGACATCAGTGTATGAGGGATAGGCAGAAGTGAAACCAGTTACTAAAGAGGAAGATGCAGTGTCAAGGAAAGGCAAAACGACACAAATAAAATTAAGGAAAATGAAGCATGCCAGAAATGGGAACATCAGTTAGAGAAACTGAATAAAATGAACTTTGGAAGTAGGTAAACCGTACATATTATGAAGTAGTTAATTAATAGTTTTCTGCTTTGCAGTATTAATATGGAAAAATGTCACTGGTTAATACAAAGTATTTAAAGAAAAGAAAGGCCAGAATTACTCCATGAAAAGCCATGCAAATTAATAATGTGTAATAATGCATTAAATATAACACTCCTTGAAGGAAATTAGAAATATCTAAAGTGAAGATGAAGCAGTGAAAGATGACATAAGAAGAGCAGACTGTGTTAAAAGTTTTATTTCACACAGGATTTTGAATGTGATTTAAGTGCACCATAAGGTGGAATGATCTTAGCTAAAATAGTGACTTGTCATTTATTATTTTATCACAAAAGTTTTTAATGACAAAGAAAATACTTAAACATCAAGTGTATACTAAAGCACATACAGAAACTCCGCAGTGTAAAAACAATGGCGCATTGTGTGAAAACATAGCAAATACAATTGCATGTTAAGCACAGTTTTGATCTTTGAAATGATCCTTGTATTGCACACACAACCAAATCATGCCTCATATTTCTGTCTTTGTCTCTTCTTCTTCTGTCTCCTTCTCTCTTTCCCCTTTCATTGGCTGCTGTTAGTAAGCACAAAATTATCAATTTGTGAAATTACTCCCCTTCAAATATTTAAATTTATTGCCCATCCCACTGTACTACATAGAACTAGAATACAAAATGCCCAGCCCCTCCAATCTGTCTTTTAAAATTAGTGGCTCTCCACTTAGATAGTGAAAGCTTAGTTACCCGCTCTTTCATATGTAGCTGTTTAGTGAACACTGCAGCTCTTAGGATATTAACCCTTTTTCCATCTTACCTTTAAAATCCGCAACATCTACTCCAAGACCACCAGTTATTGGAGAGCTCACATTCTGCCTCTCAATAATCATTTTGGGATTGGGGCTTCTGTTTTGCACCCGGTGAGAGAGGGAGCACAGGGACATAATTTTCTGGAGACTGCTGATCTCCGGAAAGCCTAATAACTGCTTCACAGGTGACAGCTTGGAATTTGTTCTTCTCTTCTTCTCCTGGTGAGAGAAGGAGCAGAGTGCATTGATTCCTTACTGTTTCTGGTTGGGCAGTGAGTGTCTGTGCTTGATGTTCCCAATTGGTCTGGTTGCTGTTCAAGGCATCTACCAGGAAAAGCTACAATAAGCCTACAGATCCCTGTATCATCTGGGACAAGACTGTGGATCACCAAACAGGTTGTGGTCTGCTTCTCATTTTGTGATTGGTGCTACTGTTTTGCTTCTGGTGAGAGAAGAAGCAAAGGAGCATTATATCCCAGCAGAGTGAAGCTGTGGTGAGATCAGTGTTAGTAGCAGCCAGGCAGTAGCCATTCATGTGACCCACCCCCCTCTTTTCATCATTCTTAACAAGCTGCTACTTTGTTTTTAGTTAGTACTGCTTAATTTGTTTCTAACTTCAGAATATCTGCCTAAATACTGCATCCATAAATTATCAGTGTCTATTTATTCGTTTCCCCTAAAGTGTTTGGTTGTGCCCTGTATAGACGCATATACTTTTAGTGAAATTTTTCCTGTAAAAGCACAATTAAAATTTCACCAATACCTAGTTGCACACAAGACAACTAGTTTGCAGTGGCAAATGCTGCCCCCAGAGTTACAAACCAGATACTCCTGACATTGCTTTATATTCTCACTCCAACTGTTTAACCAATAAAAAAGGGTCTGTTGCCATGGATTTGAACTTTCCTGCTATCTCTGTTACCATCTCTGGGCATCCTGAGGTAATGTTAAAATTGCCTCATGTTTACTGACAACCGGTTTATGTGAGAGATGTTTTTATACAATGTCACTGGAGGCAAAGCTCTCACATAAAAGTACTCCTAATGTGAATAAGGTTGTCAGTAGTACACATGCTGCACCCCTCACACAATTCAAAGCAGACATATAGACCTACATATGCTGAGGCACTTAAATGTAAAGTTCTAAAACTCCAAAGACCTCCTAGATGAAGAACACATAATAAATACCCTCAGCAGCCCCGAATGCACTCTTTCAGAACAACACCCACATCATTACATACAGCCACATGTTATGGAGTCACTACTTTTAAGGCCATAAGGCAAGCCATCACACAATCCAACATTTTGGTCATTGGAGACTCCATTGCGAGACATACTGATGTCCCTCTCAGCAGGCTGAGTAAAGGAGAAAGTCACAGTCAGTTGCTTATCAGGAGCTGGTATCCACCACATTATGCATGCACTAAGGTCATTGGACCACAAGTAGCAGTATGACTCAGTCATAATTCATGTGGGTGTAAATGACCCGAGATGTACCTCCCTAGACTGTATGAAGAGAGACATCATGGAGCTCTTGGAGTATGTATCCCAGGCAGGTATGAGCCTAGCATTGAGCAGCATTTTACCTCCTCCAAGGATGATGCCAAAATATGAACAAAAGATGATTGACTTTAATAATTGGCTTAGATTCTGGTGTCATTTTTAAGGGGGTGCAATATTTGTTAGCATGAAGGAGATGGTCAGCAGACTAGTCTGCACTTCTCCCCTCTAGGCTTTGAATATTAGCTAAAACATTGTCTTCCCCATAGTGTCTTTTTTAGGCAATGACAAACTGAAAGCACTTTCATTGTAGCAAATCAAAACCAAGAAAATCTAAAGGTGTTACTGCTCAGTTCTAAGAGTCTAAGACTTCTGTGCAGTCACTGAGACATGGTTTAAAGCTGCGGAGAGCACACCAATAGTGCAAGATTATAATGTCTTTCACACATTTAGACCAGCTACTACACAGATAGGGACTAAAGGTGGGGGTGTGTTGATTTATATAAAAAATAAATATACGTCAAGGCTGGAGAAACAGGACAATGCAATTGACCTTCTCCATGTTCAAATCACCACAGGCAAAATCAAGTACCACTTCATTTCAAGCTATAGGTCCCCCTCTATGACCCAGGAAAACACATACCATGTATTTAAACTTATTGGAAACACTCACCATTCAACCCAATACCATATTCACAGGTGACTTTAATTACCCCACTATTAACTAGGAATCCTATATGACACCAAACGTACAGGCACAGAGATTCCTGGATTTTGTAAACACAAACTCCCTGGACCAGATTATCACTACACCAACCAGGGGTACAACCATACTGGATCTGGTCCTCACTAATATGGGATAGAGCAGTATATCCCCTAGTGTAATGTCTTCCATGGTAAGGTTACACCACAAAATGGTCTCCTTTGAAGTAAAAATGAAACCGGGACTATTCAGGAACTACTCTAAAGCTAACTTTCTGCTATTAAGTGATAACCTGGCAAAATTTCAAGCCCCCATATACCCTAATAACACTGCTATGTATGCAAAACTGTTCACAGAATCCCTATACAAGCATGTACGTACCAGGAAGAAGTACAGAACTAATTCAAAAAACAAGCCACCCTGATGGAATCACAAAATCAATAGGCTTTATAACAGAAGGAAGAAAATCATGGCAAATATTAGGAGGTACAGCACCCAGCAAGATAAAAGCATTCTCATCAAACTAAACAAACAACTCAAGGTCAAATAAAGTCTACCAAAGCCAAATTTCTGGTACATTTGGCCTCCCATGCCAAGTACAACCACAAAGCATTCTTTAGTTTTGTCTGCAACCTCAAAGACAATACAAAATTATGTGCAGAGCTGATTGTAAATGGAGCCACCTATACTGAGCCAGTATGTCATATGGAACAAAGGATCATTTGTTTTTAAATAAAGTCATAGTGGAGAACTGTAAAAAGAGGAAGAATCTAAGTATGGCATGGATTGACCACAAAAATAATTTGATAGTATCCCACATTCATGGATAAAAGAGTGCTTAAAATGTATAAGATACACCCTACACTGATTGACTACGTTACAGTGACCATGAAACAGTGGCAGATCACTTTGCAATTAAGCCATGATAAAGGACAAATTATTATCCCAGGGATAAAAATTCAAAGGGGGATATTCCAGGGTAACTCTCTGTCACCTCTGCTATTCTGCCTTGCCCTTAACCCATTAAGCTGTCTCCTTATTATGGCTATAATGTGGCTCCTGGAAAGCAACAAAGTGTAAAGACTTCTCATCTTCTCTTTGTCAGTGATTTACAACTGTATAGCTCCTCGGATGAGGAACTGAAAGTACAACTACAAGTTGTCAAAACTTTTTCAGATATAAGAATGTCATTTGGTCTTGATAAATGTGCAAATGCAATCTTTAAAGCAGCAAAACTGCAGCACCAGGAAAACATCAGTTTGGGACAAAAATGTGATATAAAAGAACTTGAGCAAGAGGGAGTGTATAAATATTTGAGAATTGATGAAAGGTCAACAATAAAACATGAACAAATGCAAATAAAACTTAGTAAGGAATACTTTAGAAGACTTAAATTAATCCTAAACACATTGTTGACATCTAGGAACAAATTCCAAGCTATTTACCAATTTGCTCTTCCTGTCCTAACTTACAGTTTTAGAGTGTATTGACTGGCCTCAAAACATGTTGGATAGATTAGATAGGAAAACAAGAAGAATGATTTATGCTCATCAAATGATTTATAAAAATTGGTGCAAACCAAGATTATTTATTCCCCATTCCGAAGGAAGGATGGGCCTCCTTGAAACTGATTGCATGTATAGATCTGCAATCGTGGGACTCCACAAGATCCAAATGTAGTGAAAGTTTTGAAACATGAGGAGAATAAATCTAAGATGAAATCTCTGCTTAATTTAGCAAAAGCATATCAATGTCAAACAGGAATGGAAATCAAACCAGAATTAGATAAAAATCAGACAGCAACTGAATATGCCAAAAAGAAAAAGAAAGAATTTAAGGTGAAGGACCAGATGAGAAGGCAAGAAATGTAGAAAATGCATAAATATAGTTGCAAGTATAGAAAACTCCTGG
Organism: Protopterus annectens; assembly: GCF_019279795.1. Lineage (NCBI taxonomy): Eukaryota > Metazoa > Chordata > Ceratodontiformes > Protopteridae > Protopterus > Protopterus annectens. The sequence goes on along the minus strand of NC_056732.1, from coordinate 106,301,276 downwards.
AAGAACCTCATGTTGATCAGGAACGAATGCAGGAATGGTTAAGGAGAGGCAAATCAAACCAAGAGATGAAAGATTAATACTGGCGGCACAAGATAGTGGGCTGCATACACATTTGTTTACAAAGCACATCGAACATGTGGGAGAAACAGAAAAATTAGGGTTTTGTAAAACTGAATTGGAAACAGTCACACACCTTGTTGCTGGTTGTGACATACTAATGGCAGAAGGACTGTATACTATAAGGCATAATAATGTGGCAAGACTGTTGCACTGGGGATTGTGCAAACATTATGGTATTGAAGTGGGTGAAAAATGCTGGAAACGAGCTACAAAGCATCATAGAAAATGATGAAGTCTACATCACATGGGATCACCCATTACCAACAGAGACTTACTAAGCTAAAAAAAACTAAGATAGATGGTAGAAAACCAGATATAGTGGTCCATGAAAAGATGACAAAAGTAACATTGATCACTGAAATCACCACACCCAGTGACTACAGTGTCTTAAGTACAAAGAGACACAAACTCATAAAATATCAAAATCTACAGGCAAAAACGAGAACAATGTGGAAGAAAGATACCCCAACAGTTCCAATTGTAGTAGGAGCAGCGGGTCTTATAAAAAAGAATCTACAATCGTATTTAGATATCTTACCAATACATGTAACCCCATACAAATTGCAGGAGTCATTACTGGTCACATTACGGGTGCTGCGAAGAGCACTTTTGGCTGACATCTAAGAGTGAAACAATAGTAGTTTCATGAACTTTAATCATACTTTAACTTAGGAACTTAGGAATGAGGTCCATTGCCGCCATGGTATTAGAAACCTAAAAGATTTGGAGAAATTAAAAAAGAGTAAGGTACCAAAGCAACAGCCCCAAAGCACATCATTACAGCCAGATAAGAAAACATGCTATTTTTCATGAAGACACTTTTATTAATACCGTACATCTCCTTAACTAGGAGTTATTAAAGACTCTTCCCATAGATGATGCTTTCTTTGAGTTCAACAAAATGTTCCTTGTTCTAAACACACAATCTCCCCCCCCCCCCCGATAAAAAGAGTCAAAGCCAACCTTGCCCCATGGCTGTCCTTAACAATAGACAACTAATGAAATAAAGCAACAAAGCTTGGAAGGTATGTACAAAAAATAAAACAGCTCCTTCTTTACTAGTATATAGACAACTATGAACCCTAACAAAACAACTTATCACCAATGATAAGAAAACCTACTATTGAAACAACAATAATAATAAACTGTTCCAAACCACAGTGAATAAACTGTTTAATCCAAGACAAGCCAGTCAACACCAAATACAAATAAACAAAATGATCCCAAAGTCATCCAGTTCAATACACACTTTATATAGACAGTGCCAGTCATTAAACAACCAGGCGACTGATCAAGCTATTGATACTGAGGTCCATACTCAACCAGATAACTTCCTTCAACATTTCTCCGTCCAACCAGTTCCCAAATGTACAATCAAAAAATTGAAGCCTTCTCAACTTCCCCAACAGTCTACCTGGCAAATATCTTAAAATGGCCGCTGAGGCTATTGTATGTTCCAGTTTCATCTCTGATAAATTGATCTATATCTGACAATGAAGTCCCCTCGCTGTGGAAAGAAATCATTCATTATTCCACTACCCAAACATTGAATCAATACAGATCTTTCAAAATATGGGCCAATTACCATTTTATCTACCTCTCAAACACAGCACAGCACAAGTAGTGAAATGGAAACATTATTTCTTCACCTTCTTGCCAGTAAGTATTGGTGTCCCACATAGACTTACACTAGATCCTATACTTTTCAACATATTCATCAATAATCGCTACAAAAAAATGCTACCCTAGTTCAATATGTTGATGACCCAATGCTAATCTTGTCTACTGAACTCCAAGACATTACATAACAATCTATCTTATTTATTGAAATTTGGCTAAATTGTTCACAACTATTTCTAAATCCAAAAAACTAAATTACTGCTTTTCACTCAACAACACATTTCTACCAAAACATATTATTCACTGTCGTCTGTTAACAATACCATAACTTAACAAGTAAGCAACACAATTTTACTGGCTGTCATCATAGATGACTAGTTGAAACTCAACCACCATGTATCACACATGGTTAAACGACTCATCAAACAGTAGTTACATTATAAAGAGTAAAAAGTTACCTCACTGTGATAGCCAGAAGACGTATATAACCTCTATTGTCTTTACTGCCATCTCTCCTGTGTGCTGTCCTAATCTTCACTAAACATCAAGTTTCACAACTGTCCAAACTTGAGCAATGCTATAATAAAGTAGCCAATTTTGCATAGAACACTCCACTGCTTATCCCCAGGAGAATTAAAATGGTTAGAGCTACCATATGACTTGTCTATTTCTCAGCTAACTACAGCACAGACTTCTCTATAATCCAGAAAATTTCCCATCCCTTAGCAACTTAATGAAACACTACTTCCCTAATACAATTTTAAGTATAGAGAAAAATCACTAATCACTATAACCAAAGCATGCAATACTGCAGGTGACTCTCTGTATTTAAATAGTGTAGCTAAACTATGGAACCACATACCACTACCACTGAAATCCATTCAGAATGCACACTTATTTAAAACACAGTTAAAACTTCACCTATCAGATCAATGGATCTGTTCCTGTACATCTCCAGGATAATTGCCACTGTTATCTTCAGCTTGACATAATGGTCAAATAATTTATCTTCTTTCAGAATGCTATATCCTGGAAGCAGCCTTCACCAATACCTGAATTTATTTTGGGACTCTGCTAAACCCCCACCTCTAGCCTTGCAATGTAAACCATGTGATAGTGATATGTATTATTGTCTCTGAACCTGCTTTATGCCCCACCTAACTACAGTATTACGATTTCTGCCCTACCTAGTTCCTTACATCACCTCCATTTGTTTCACTTTCTATGCAGTAATCACATGATCTATTACATATCTGATAAACCCACTAATACGGCTCTTCAAATGCTCCAATGTTCAACATATGCCAAGGTATATAAGTATCTTTTATATTATAATAGTTGCCTCTACATTCATATGAGTGTAATCTAATTAACAAATGCATGTATTTCACTGAAAGGGAGTTTCTGATTAAGCCCAGTCAGACAAACCCAGTAAACAAAAGCAAAATAAATAAGTAAAATAAATAAAAATAAAGTCTTGTTTGCCTCACATCTGTGGAATCCTTCCTGTTCTTCATGGCTGAATCATATTTGGAAGTATCCATTTCCTTTCTGTCATTCTGGTTTTGAGATTGTTGTTTCTTACTGTGTATTCATGGATCTGCCATCTCTGAGAAACTTTTTTTGTTATAGGGTCACATGAACACTTTTCCCTGACATTTTTCTTTTATCAGGCCTTGCCTTCTGTGCTGCAAAATCTTTGTTTAGCTTACTTTAAACTTGCGCTGGTATATAAATGCTTATGATGGTGTTTAAATGTGTTGTATATATTAGATGTGTGTAAAATTTGACCTCTTTGCATACTGACTACACTACTTCTCCAACAAATCAGATTCTCTATACCTGAACTCTGCAAGACTCAATTTACCAAAAATGTTGTCATTTACAGTGAAAATTTTTGTCAGGGATCATACAGGCACTAGGTGCCATTTCTGGGTGTTTGCCCCATTCCTACTTTTATTTCAACTGTGGAGTTGATTATATTAGGGGAGTGGGTAGCACGGGGGGCTTGCTCTCCTGCAAAAAGCACTGAAAACAGTGTTTTCAAGGGATTATTTTCAATAGATTGTTTTTCGGGAGTAGAGTCTCAAGGGATTCTCATCTGTTCCATTGCTGAAATTACATTTAGCTGTTTGTTTCCTTTGTACTGTGATCAAATGTTTTTGTTTCTAAATAGCTTCTCTACATTTTTTATTAGCAAGAAAATTATTTTATATGACAAATGTTTTTTATTGGTATAGAATGCAAGAAAAAAAGTAATGTATTTTTTAAATACGTATGCAAAGCACGTGATATTTAACATGTACAACTAAAATTAGTTAAGGTTTTTGATGAAATTAGTGTGGGTATGATTATATACTACAATAACTCAATGATATAGACTGATGGTAGTTGTTTAAGTGTTCAGAAGAATTTCAGTTTGATCAATGTCAGCTGCGGTTTTATAGCTGTAATCTGTAAATAACATTTTTACAGTTTTTGATTTATTTCTTGAAAGACGTGTAACAATTTTGTGCAATACGAAGTTGTTACTTTCCATTTCATGCTAATGCTCTTCCTTACTGCTGTCAATAGCACCTATATAAATATGTACAGTGGCTGCAAAATAGGAGCCCTCAGAGGTAAATTAAATAACCCAGATTATTTGGGAAGACCAAAGAAGTCTGCAGCCTTTCTCAGTTTGAATTCACAATTACTTTGTCCCTATACAGTCAAGAAAAATTTGTTTCCAGGGCCCTGATGAGGCACAAATTAAAAACTGTATGGTAAATCCAGAAAAGTTTACATTTTGTGGAAGAACTTCAAAGAGAAGATTCATCAAAAGATTCACTGTTTTGCAGAGATACTTGTCTAAGATTTATGGATGTAGTAGTGATAATTTATTTATTTTGCCAACTGAACACAAGTGCCTAGACTGAGAGATGTTTGTAGTAGATGTTGATTGTTTATTTATGTATGTATTTATTTTGCCCACTGCACACATGAACCCGTTCAAAGATGGCCAAGAAGCACCACCTGGATCAGAGACTTGCTCAAAGTCACATAATTTGCATGTAGAAATTTTGGGAATCAAACAGAGGACTACAGGAAGAAATATTACCAACTCTTAACCTTAATCTTCTGAATTGAAGTGCTGAGTTGGTGAATTGGTCTCACTAATGTTTTGGGAGCAGCTTGTCACTGTATCTTAATAGTTGCTGCTATACTGGTACTTCATTTCTAGGAGATATTTCACCACCCTTGCAAAAACTAAATTGTTTCTTATTCAGCACTGATCAATACTACTCATAGCCTCTGTAATCTTTAAATTACTGAACCAAGAAACCTTTCCCTTCTTCAACAGCAAACTTACAAAATAGACCTTTGCATACAACCTTAGGTCTTTCTTTCATCTACCTGCATGTTACAAATGTCTCACTGGCATTTGATTAAAGGCTTGTTTAGTCAAAACTTTGCTAGGTGTGCTGAGAAGGTTGAATGCACATTTCATGGAATGAATGGTATTCTGGAGGTAAATGTGGGCTTCAGATTGGGGGGGGTGGGAGTATGTGTGTGTGTGTGTGTGTGTGTGTGTGTGTGTGTGTGTGTGTGTGTGTGTGTGTGTGTGTGTGTGTGTGTGTGTGTGTGTGTGTGAGCAATTGTGTGTCAGTTAGGATAAAGGTTAGGTAAAGGTATAGTTAATAGTGATATCTGTGTGAGTGTTTTAAGTGTTAGGGTTAGAGTAGGGGTTAAGTTAGGTGATAGATGTGTTTTACATTGTGTGTGTGTGTGTGTGTGTGTGTGTGTGTGTGTGTGTGTGTGTGTGTGTGTGTGTGTGTGTGTGTGTGTGTGTGTGTATGTATGTGTGTGTATGTGTGTGTGCATGTATGTGTGCATGTGTGTGTGTGTGTGTGTGTGTGTGTGTGTGTGTGTGTGTGTGTGTGTGTGTGTGTGTGTTTTACCTTATGTGTTTTCTTTGTCTATAAGTTGTCTAGTGTGGTGTTACTGTTATGGGAACATTTTTTCTTGGGTTAGATGTTGGGCTGGGTAAAGGGGCAGAGGCAGGATAGGGTTTATCACACATTAGTAAGCTGGAGTGGGGGGCTAATCCTAACTCCAAACCAACACCTTACTTGAGAAAAACCCTTCCTGTAATACTACAAGTATTCCAACAAATTGTCTGGAGTTAGTGGTTGCATTAATGGCCACAAGAGAAAGGTGTTTTCAGTCTGTTATTTTTGGCATTTTAAATGTTTAATGCAAAGGGTTTAAACTATTCAGTATCTGATCAGTTGCCATAGATCCCTACAAACACCTTTTGTATACCACTAAACAGATCCTCCCTTCTCTGCTTTTGCTACCAAGATCTGTGAATCCCATCCCCCAACATTACATCCATCAACTCCTGCCAACATTTCGGACTACAGCGTAAGCTGTACCTATTTAATTCATCAAAACACAAACACCTCTAATGAAATCTTGTTATGTAATCCATTATCCTTGGTCTATTTATCCTGTGTACTTGTAATCAAGAGCACAATATTGGCCTCCCTTTGTGTCCAAATGTTGACAACACTGTGCTGCATATAAAATAAGTACACACTAATCTTGTTTGTCACAAAATGTTAAAACAAAAATCGGCTTGATATTAAACTAGTATTTATTGTTGTCTTATTTCCAATTAGCAATTCTCTCTTAATATTTAATGTTTGTGGTTAGTTTGTCAACTTGTAACCCCAGGCTGAACATGTAAATGGTCCATCTGGTTCTGTGTTCTTCCCTGAATAACAAAGTAAAATAAATAGAGCGCAAAACACGAATAAAGTCTCCCAACAAGCAAACCGACCGTTAAGGCCAAATTGCAGAAATACGTACAGAAAGAATAACAAGTCAATGGTCAGCAGCACAGCATACATATACCCCAATACTTCTCTCCAAACGAACGCACAACGTCTTTCTCCAAATAAGTAAATGCACAGTTCAGGTATAAAATGTGTCGGTTTAATCACAGCATGCAAAATGGTAAGCGCTTTCACCACAAACAATATATGGCTTCCTCAGAATATATATATATATATATATATATATATAAAATCCACCCCCAAAAAAACATTACAAACTTACCAATCACATAACACAACTTACTTCTCAACCACAAGACCACTAAAACATGATGAAGTCACTATGGACACTTCAATATTTAAAGCAACACACAGATAAAATCATAAAAACAAACAACATATACATACATATACATTTCCTACATAACTATTATATAAACCTTAAAAACATTACCTAGGAAGACGTCTCTTATTCAATATGGGCTTAATGGATACTTTACTATTAAGTCCAGAGCCCCTATCTGCTCCTAATCTCAATATCCACCTTAGTTCGGCTTCTTCAGTGGCATTTACTATATCACCCATCCTCAAACCCATATCTTTAACCTCCAAAACCATAAACTTAAACGTATGTATCGTTCGACTCTCTGTTACATACTTAGCTAAGGCATTAGAGGTATTATGCACACTTATACCATACTGATACTCTCTAATGCGATCCCTTAACATACGATTCATCTTCCCCACATAAAACTTCCCACAACATGCACAGTGCGCAAGGTATACCAGATGCTTGGTACCAGAATTAGTCCTCACTTTCAACTTAAAAACCCTTCCGGTGTCAGGGTGGACAAAACTGTCACTAGAATCCACCTATTTACATACATTGCATGAACCACAGGGAGATGTACAGAGCCTACCATGGCCCTCATCAGTCACTCTTTCAGCATAACATATAATCTTCAGTGAACTACAGTTTCTGTATCCAAACTTGGGAAATTCACCCACCACCTCACTTATACTATCATCTGTTAATAAAATCGACCAGTTCTTCTGAAACACCCTCCTTATCCTGTCAACATTACTAGTATACCTCATACGCACCTTCACCACATCATCATAGTCTCTATTCCTATCCATGGTCTCAGATACCCTACCATCCACCGTGGTCTCACCCATCTCATTCTCAAGTCATCGACCTCTGTCAATATGGATTCAACCTCCTTATCCCCTCTCAGCGAAGGTCCTGTCTGAGTACATCCCGTCCCCTTCATATCCAGCATCTGTATTATGTAACCGGGACACCCTCATACGCTGGCCCTTAACAACATTACCAAACACCTTCCCAGGGTGCATGCTGTTATGGTGGAGCAACGTATTCCTAGAGCACTTCTTTTTATACAATGACGTGGTTGGCCTAGTATCAGGCATCTTATTTACCGTAACATCCAAACATTCTATCGAAGTCTGTGCCCATGTATATGTGAACCTTAAAAATGTAGTCGTCTGACGCAACTCATGTACATTTCTATCCAGATCCTCTACTGTTCTTCCCCAAGCTAAGGATTTTTAAACACTTGTCAGATAACGTGAGCACATAGTGCATTATTTCAACACATAAATGAATCTGAGCGACATTATTTTTCTTTTATGGTAGTGCAAGTGATTAAATCTAACCCAAGAGGGGAAGATATCAAAAGTTATACTGAATTTAGTGAAGTTAGGTGGATTGTGGAGATGGGTGCAGATAGCTACCCGGGATTGAATGGACTGGTACCTTTAAAACCTGTTCTGTGTAGGCGTAGACCTAATACTTAATTTGCCTTAATTGTCTCAGAATGCTGATAGGCTAGGTGCATGTATTTAAACTGGTTTGGTGTAATGCTTTTATGTCTGAACAAGGGTTTTCCCAAAAGTGCTAACTTTGTTTTAATAAAAGTTTTCATCTTATTTTATTTAGCCTGGTGGTCTACGTTGTTTGTTTTTTATTGAGTTGTTATTTTTATTCAAAGGTATAATAAAACATAACTTGGAAGGTAGAAGGAGATTTTGCTCATATGGTTGATATTAGGGGTCTAGAAAACTTCCTTTAAGTAAAAGTGCACAAGATGTATGTGGTCAGTATAAGAGTACACATGTTAAGCTTATAAAGGCTTAACCTGTATACCTTACTTCATTGTATATTATGAGGTGGCTTGGTTTGGGGTTTTAAATGTCTGCATGATGCACTTTGAGAGCACACATTGGGTGTCTCCTTCAAACATCATGACAGTACTATGAGAAATATCTTTTGTATGTTTAGAATAGATAGTAAGGGAATCCTTACTCGGTACTCAGCCCACATTGCAAAGGAGGGGACAGCCCCCCATTCTGTCATGAAAATTGATCCCAGTTACCCTCCAAAGGAATCTTATTTTTGTTGCTTCTGTCTGCAGCATTAGCTTTTGATTTGCTACCCAAAACACATGACCACAGTTGATGACGGAAACATCGATTGACCATCAAGCTGAATGATTGATCACATGACTCTCATCTGTCTTCACCATCAGTCTGGCACAACACCTGTAGCACTGTTATTTTTGTACCCATCTACTGGCCAATCTCCCAGTCCCTCTATGTACATTTATAAATAAACAAGCCCCACCCCCTCTGTACTTCTCCCCTCACTTGCAGAAAGTAATACAATTTTTTGTAGGAGAGAACCATGAACTCTCATTTGAAGTGTTGATTTTCATCCTATCTACTTTTGACTCACCAGTGAACCACTCCAGGGCACACTGTAGATCACAGTCATTTGGGGCTAAGAGGATGACCTATGAAAGTAACCAAGAGGTATCCCTCACATTTCTGAACAAGATATTTTCTAGACTGCTGTTGTGCCTTGATATCCTGCCAGTGTTAATGTTAAAGATAAACACAGACAAGTAACATTCTTCTTGGAGTGCAGTGAACACTTTAAATGACTAAAAACTGAGATTGTCAACATAACTTTCTCTCTTCAAATACAAGGCTGAATCATAGGTGCCAAAACCATAGAGCGAGGGGGAAGGGGTGCCCCCTCCCACTTTTACCAGAAGTCCACAGTTGAGTTTTTCTTTAAGGACGACCCAATGTATGCTAACATGGATTTAAACCAAAGCCTGCACGGAGGTTACACTACCGCTGGTAAGTGTGTGTGATTCTGTACAGGGTATGCGCATAATCGGAGCTTTCTCCAGATTCAGAAGGTTCCCTCGTGAGTGTGCTGGCAAGTACAAAGTTACTGGGGAAACATATTTGGCTGGCAGCTGTTAGTGCTCAGTGAGTACAGAATCAAGGGCTGTAACTACCTGAGATGTTTATTTATTATGTGCGACACAGTGAGCACCAGGAAGTTCACTACCTCCAACAAAATATCATGGAAGGGCTAAAGGCTGTGGCCATGATGCTTGTGGGGGTAGCACTGATTAGTTTTTTGTCTGTGGGCTCAAGCTGTGATAAATATTCTGGCTACCTTGTTATTTGGTTTTGCCGATAGCCAGTTGCATAGAATGTTTAATGCCATTTTCTTTGTTTAAAAAGGAACTTGAATAGATGGTGCTTTCTTAGTTTTTAGGGGGTGTATATATGCTTACTCTTTTCTTTTTCATACTTTAGTTTTTTTTTTTTTCTATCAGTGCTTCTGCCATTGTGATTGTTTAGGTAGTTATTTGCAGGGCTCTCCTTTTTGAGGTTCTCTGTTGTGATTTTTGTCTGTTATTTGGTTTGTTCCTGTCCTGTAATGGATTGGCACTTGCAAGTGCTGAGGTTGTATGAGAAAAGTCATCAGTAGTTAAGCACACACACATTGAAACCAGGGTTATCTTTCATGGAATCCTTTTTGATAGGGAATTAGGGTGTTTCTCAGGAAATCTAGAAATTAGGGTCTCGATCAGGAAATTTACTTTTGGTGAGAGTACTCCATGACTGTTTTGAATAGTTCTGAGAGCTCACCTATTTCTGAATTGCATTGCCTCAAATGTTTAGTTTTTCACTTGCATTTTCTATTTTACATTTAAGTTTAATTTTGTCTGAACAATCTTTTGCTTGTTTCAAATGGCATCATGGGTAATGTGAAATGGAACCAGTAGTAGGTGGTTAGACTAATCAAAAGAAGCCACTTTGATATAGCTTAGAAATGTTCAACAAAAGTCGTAGTATTTCTTTATTTTATTTTTTGTCAGTGAGTCAGAAAGGATGGCTATCTTCTCATTTAAATTTGTTTTCTGTGGTAAAATTAAATATTTTGTTACCCTTGTAATATTATGGATGGGAATAAAGCATGAATTCAAGAAAATTAAATACATATTGCAGGAAACAGTTTATACACACACATTCTTTTTTCTTGTCCAAATTTCCTTAGTATGATTTGTAGAACCCCATGATTATCTAGTGTAATAATTTCAACAGATATTACCAGTTGTTGCACCAAAATTATACATTTTAATATTTATAGAATGTTTTGTATTTATCTGTTGCTAACAATTAATCCTGAATGGAAAACTACTTACATTTACTTCTTGAAAGAGGTGAAGTAAAGGGTGGGGCTTTTGTCAGGTTTTAGGGTTTTCCAAAGGAGGCAACCGTTAAATTTGAAACTGCACGCCAGTTTATTTACTTTTTGTTGGGCAAGTTGCTTTTACTGTCACAGAAACAGTATGGGTTTACTTTGCCAAGAGGGGTGGTGCCCCTTTAACTCAATGTTGTTCGATGAAACTGTTGGGGAAGGGGGGGCAGGCAGAAGCATAGTGCCCCTCTCACCCTCCACCCAGTCTTCAACAGCTTCCAGCATCTATGGGCTGAATAGCATGCAGTAGTAACCCTAGAACCCCATGCTGTTACTGTACCTCCCACAGGACATTCAAGGATATGTTTTAATATGCCACAAAACACAAGTAGAAAACATGTGTAAACAATACTGCCCAACTGCCATGATCCCATCAGTAGTTATACTAGGGCAACGTGGATCCACCATTCCATGCTCAGTCAGATGAAGTAGTATAGCACTGGCAAGATAATTGGTTGTATGCGAGCAGTGTGTGGCACTCTGACAAGAAAGTCTGGAATGTTACAGTATTCTTTAGGAATTGTACAAAATGTGGCCTTGGAAGTTTAGATCTGCAACAGCTTTGTTAATTTAAAGTATGCAGTGTGCAAGTGATATGAAAGATGTTTGTATAAGTTCTATGGCTTTGAGTGTAAGCGAAACTCTATAGAGAAGAATTTAAAATAAGCTATATACATAGGAAGGCCTAGAGACTATGTAAATAAGGTTTGTTAGGGAAAACATTGTGTTAGTATAGTAGCATGTTGTCAGGTCCTACTGCTACATTGAATAACATCCACAAGCAGACTATAATAGAGCTGATTCTTTTCTGTCACCAAGTCCTGAACAGTAGAAAGTATTGAATGTAGTTCTTTATTACTTACTGCGATGGTGGTGCTGCGGTAGCGTTGTCGCCTCACAGTTAGACGTTGCCCGTTCGATTCTCAGATGTTCATTGTGTTACCCTGCTTCAGTCATCACACTTATTATGGTTATCCTGTCGTCAGGCGGTCCCGCAGTCGGCCAGAATTCCAAAGTCTTGGTCCAGCGTCGGTTGCTGTCGCTTCTTCCCTGACGTCAGTGCGCCAGGGGTATATATAATGCATCCAATGCCATTTTCTTTAGTCTTTCTTGCCGCGCGGTGCCCGAAGCAGAAGCAGTTCGCAAGTGCCGGTCGGCCGACTCCTGAGATTTTCAAAGTCGAATTTCAGATCCGAAGTCTTCAATAAAGCTAAGTACCCCATTGGGGAAACTTTTCTTGCCTCAGACCGATGTCATAAAAAGTTAACAATTGTATTTCTTGTGGGAAGCAAATACCTCATAAGGATTTTCACTCTTACTGCATACCTTGCCTAGGCCCAGACCACGACATCACTGGTTGTCATTTTTGTGCTAGGTTTAATAAGCGTACTATAAAAAGACGCTTTGATTTCGCACGACACTACTTCGGTAGAAAATTTAACTACACAATGCCGGAGCAACCGACTACCGGCGTGCACAAAAAACGCAAGAATAAGGACAGGCAGCCTAGGCCCAAGCCAGACTCCGAGGCCTTGGCTGGACCGGTCTCCGGTTCACGGTTCCGACGCAGCCCCTGACTACTGCAGATTTGGAACCCGAGACCGCTTCGGAGCCTTTGCCAGAGAGCGCTAGGCCGATGCAGCCATTTTGTTCAGCCCCTTCCGACAACTCTGCAGAAAGAGATGTCGGTGCTGCAGAAACACCTTCGGTTTCTGAAGGCGTCTTCAGACCGACGACGCTCACCATACAAGCGTATCCTAAGCTTAAGACCTATTAAACCTAAAAAGACTGCACTTCAGTCTCCAGTTCAAGGCCCCATGCCTAAAAACAGATGCTTAAAATGGCTGAAGATTTGATCTCTTTAATCAGGGGTTCCCAACCCCCACCCGACAAAAGGCCTAGACAAGAGGAAGATTATGCCTCCTCTGATCAAGTGTCTATTTCCTCAGGCTCCTCTGAGGACCAAGATTACTCCTTCTCCCCTTATGAAGATTCTGATGCTGAGGATTCTATTCCCTCAGCTTCTCCTCCTGAAGACTACTCCTTTGGGGAAACTTTACACACTATGAGGGAACATTTTCACTGGGAAGGTCAGGACTACTCTGACTCAAAGAAAAGGCTCAGAGAGTTTCTTTTACTCCCTCAGCACAGACCACTTGCTATCCCCCCAGTTTTAGACATTGTGGATGATGTTTACTTAGAATCTAGTTTGAACCCACATTCTCTGCCTCCTGCTCCAGCCAAACCAGACAAATACTATAGAGTGCCTGATTCCCACAAATTCCTTTATAAAAGCCCTGTTGCTGATCCAGAGACTATCTCCCAGGGTCCCAAAGGGGCTAAGGCTTCTATGGCAAAAAAATCCTGTACCCTCTGAAAGGGACTCCAGAGCACTAGACAGGTGGGGGAAAAAGGTATACACCTCAGCCACTCTAGCTATGAGAGCACTAAATTGCCAATTTCACATGCTAAAATATCAGCAATTTCTTATGTCTCAGCTAAAACAAAAAATGAGCACACTCCCTCAACAGTTTGAATTGAAAGAAATGCAGGATCTGTTGCATGCAGCTGAATAGGTGGGCAAACATACTTTACAATGTGGTTTTGATTCTTTGGAGGGCTTCCTGCAGAGCAGCTGTCACTGGGTCTGTTATACGTAAACATGCTTGGTTAAAGGAACAAACTCTGCCTGATCATGTTAAAGCAAAGCTTCTAGATGCTCCCTTACAGCAGGATGTTCTATTTGGACTTAAGGCAGAAGAAGTCTTAAAGAAAATGGAGGATAAGGCAAAATCTATGCAGACAGTCAAAGATTTTCTACAGGTACAGCCCCCTCGCTTCAGCAAAAATTGGCCAACTAAAAATTGGTCCTTTCCAGCTACTGACAGACCACAGAGGGGTAAATACAGATGTCCAAGAGACAGAGGACAACCACAAGCCCAATACAAACCTCGACAATGGGGCACTGCAACACAGAAGGGAGGAGAAGACAGGCCCAATCTACCAGAAGGCAAACTCAATGACTTGCACCTCATCTGGCCAAGCAACACTCTCTTGGCAGCTCCCTTGAGAGGAAAACTTGCACTTTTTTCAGACAACTGGCACATTGTCACAAAGGACAAATGGGTCCTAGACATAATTTCACGAGGATACAGGTTCCATTTCCACACCTTGCCAATGAAAAGAGGAATGCCAAACCTGCCACAAAATCAATGGGCAGAGGCACAAAAACAAATTACAGCTCTCATGGATATGAGAGCCATTCAACTGGTACCTACACGAGAGCAAGGCCAAGGATTTTACTCAAGACTCTTTCTAGTCCCCAGAAAGGACAATGCCTGAAGACCAATTCTGGACCTTTCCATTTTAAACACCTTCTTACAAGTACCCAAATTCAAGATGCTAACACTACAGCAGCTTCTTCCCATGTTGGGCAAGAAAGCATGGCTAGTAACGTTGGACCTCAAGGAGGCATACCTGCATGTCCCTATCTGACAAAGTTGCAGAAGATACCTCCATTTCATTGCAGGTTCAACCCATTATCAATTCTCTGCACTGCCCTTTGGCTTATCTACTGCGCCCAGGGTCTTCACAAAATGCCTGGCACCAGTAATTGCTTACTGCAGACAAAGAGGAATTCAAATATACCCATACCTGGACGACTGCCTCTTCCAAGCAGAAAGCAAGAACATCCTCTTACAACATCTGGCTTTTGTAAAACATCTTCTAAGTTGCCTGGGATACACAGTAAACGAAAAGAAATCAAATCTAGTACCCTCACAAAATATGACATTCCTGGGTGCCAGCTTGAATACAATGGCCCAGAAGGCTTATCTGATGCCAGACAAACAACTACAACTGACTCAATATTTCAAAACAATGGCAACAAAGACCCTACTCCCTGCAAGAAAAATTCTGCAGGCCTTGGGCTTCATGGCATCTTGCATACTACTAATACCATTTGCAAAGCTGCATATGATGAAATTACAGTGGTACCTAAAAAGTGTATGGTCTCAACACAGCCACAGCTTGGACACAATGATATCTCTCATTCCTTGCCTACAACAGGAGTTTCTATGGTGGTCACAGGCATGTCACCTCAACAAGGGTCAGCCTTTCACCTTGCCCCCAGCCAGGCAAACTATAACAACAGATGCATCGGACTACGCCTGGGGGGCACACATGGCAGGACAGTGCGTTCAAGGCATATGGACTGCAGATCAAAGAAATCTGCACATCAATCAAAAAGAGATGCTAGCTGTACAGAATGCTATGACAGCCTTCAAGAACCTATTACATATAAGGACGGACAACACACAGTAATGTGGTACATAAACAAACAAGGGGGTACACACTCCTACCCTCTATGCAGGCAAGCAATGACCTTGTGGAACACAGCACTGGCTTACCAAGTTCAGTTACAAGCTCAATTCCTGCCAGGAAAAAAGAACACATTGGCAGATGACCTCAGCAGAAACATCATGGATCCCCACAAGTGGAAACTGGATCCACAAGTATTTGCAATGATAACTCAAAAATGGGGCCTTCCAGACATAGACCTGTTTGCCAGCCCCAAAACTATCAGCTAACAAAATTTTGTACAAGGACACTTCACCATCAAGCTTGGAAAGTGGAAGCACTCTCATTCAGTTGGAAAAACCTGACAGTATACGCCTTCCCTCCATTGCCTCTCCTCACAAAGGTACTTCTGAAAATCAGAAAGGAGAGACCACGACTGATACTCATAGCCCCAGACTGGTCACGCCAGCACTGGTACCCACTATTAAGGAATATGGCCCAGGGCCCACCTTGGATTTTGCCACAAATTGCTCATTTGCTCACACAGCAAAACAATCAGATTCTACACAGCCAGCTCAAAACCTTAAATCTGGCTGCACGGCAAATCAACTAAGCATCCAGCCAGCTCTTCTTTCCCAAGCAGTTATGGATGTTCTTCTGGAAGCTAGGAAGCCCAGCACCAGGAAGGCCTACTCGGACAAATGGAAAAGATTTTGCGCCTGGAACCAAGCTAAAGGCCAAAACACACTTCAGCCTCACATGCCTCAGATTCTACAGTATTTAACTGAGATGTTGCACAAAGGACTGTCTTTTTCTTCAATTAAAATCCATGCATCAGCTATTTCAGCCCACTACAACATGGATCCACCCTTATTTTCACATCCACTTCTAAGGCAGTTCCTCAGAGGGGCAAAAAACATTAGACCCCCAAGAGAGCACCTACACCAACATGGGACCTCAATTTTGTTCTGGAAAAACTTACGCTACCTCCCTTTGAACCAGCCTTCTCTGCAGATCTACAGTTTCTATCATGGAAGACTGCCCTGCTGCTAGCAATAACTTCAGCTAGAAGAGTCTCAGAGCTGCAGGCACTAATGGCAGTGGAACCTTTCCTCATTTTCCATCAAGACAGAGTTTCTCTATGAACTAATCCTTCCTTCATGCCTAAGGTGGTTTCCAGTGTGGCTTTAAATCAAACCATCCACTTACCCACCTTCTTCCCAAATCCACAGAACAAAGGAGAAAGACTCCTGCATTCCTTGGACATTCACAGGCAACTTCGTTACTACTTGGATAAAACTAAGGTTTTCAGAAAATCTGACCAGCTCTTTGTATCCTATGCTACAGCTTCACAAGGGAAGGCTATATCAAAACAAACCATTTCCAAATGGATAGGACATTGCATTTGTTTTTGCTATACCCATTATGGAAAACCAGTTATTGCTACCATTAGGCCCCACTCTACCAGGGCAATAGCTACATCTACAGCCTTCCTCAGGGGGGTTCCAACCAAGGATATTTTGGAAGCTGCAACTTGGAGTTCAGTACACACCTTTACCAAACACTACCACTTACCACTTTACTCTAAGACTAGAGCTGGCTTCGCCACTGCAGTTCTGCAGGGCCTTCTAGCCTCCTCTAACCCTCTATGAATCCTCCACCCATCCTTAGCTTTGGGATTCTACCCAAGTGTGATGACTGCAGCAGGGTAACACGATGAACATAGTACAGTTTTGTACCTACCATAAATGTAGATGTTCGAGTGTACACCCTGCTGCAGTCCAGGTTACCCCCCCTCCATCCCCTCTGATCTAAATGGCTAAATCCCTACAAAACCTTCCTGATGTATTTGCTTATAGCTAGAGAGATTTTGTGTTTGTGCTAAAACTTAATAAATTGGTACTAATTACTGACCACCTTTTTGGGGGCACCTGACATCTGGGGCAAGAAAAACTGAAGAAAATGGTGTCGGATGCATTATATATACCCCTGGCGCACTGACGTCAGGGAAGAAGCAACAGCAACCGACGCCGGACCAAGACTTTGGAATTCCGGCCGACTGCGGGACTGCCTGATGACAGGATAGCCCAAGTGTGATGACTGCAGCAGGGTGTACACTCGAACATCTACATTTATGGTAGGTACAAAACTGTACTTTAGTGCCTCTTCTGTGTGGCAACATGCGTGAATGGGCGTTCCTTCGTTGAAGGTTGTGCGTTAGGCCCGGCAAGCCAGCACGTCAAAATCTACTGCCAATCATTAGCGGACCGGAGTTCCGCTGTGGCAACTCCTAATTGGGAAAAGCCGAAAGAAACAAACAAACTGTATTGATGCACAGTTTTGGAGGAGATATTCTTGACATATGACTTGACTTTCAGCAGACTCCTAGGGGCTCCCATTTAGGTAATTTCACAGAGCAGATTTACCTGATTTGCACACAGTTAATTAGGATCGTACATCACTGGGATGATTAATTTTATGTAAACAACGAGCTAAAGCACAAATATACTATGGATTGTTGTAGTTTGTTGTTAGGCAGAAAGTATGCTTAAATTATTTAACACTATCCCACAGACAAAGGAAGAATTGCAGTTTGTGGACATTAGGTGGAACTTGGAAGGGGGATGAAGGGACAGAATGAGGGACATTATTTAAATATTACTCTAATTCAGTTACGATGTTAATAGAACAGGTTTTGCATTCTACATACATTTTCTAAACAATAAAAAGTACGGAACTAATGTCTGGCTTTATTGGTTGGCTTTAGTCCTCAGTCAGTTACCAGAAAATACATTTTTTTTAGAGGACAGTGCAAAATTAGTGACATTCTGCAATGTCCTGGAATGTGTAAAGATATGACTGCCCTCCTGCTATACTGATTTATGCACTGCCTTCTTTGGAAGACAGTGTACTCCACTCTTTTTCTCTAGGGTTGTGTTCATATGCTTGATTGATAGAGTTTGCTTAGCCATATAAGGAAGGGCCTTTGTGGGTTGTCATGTGTCCAGGTACTCTGGTTTCCTCCTACACCTCGAAGACATATTGTAGGCATATTGGCAAATCTAAATTATTCCTAGGTGTGTATGTGGTGCATATAATTGATATGGAAGCAAGGTCTGGGTATCTACCTCCATTTCCAACTTGCCAAATAAACTTTGTGGATAGCGGCAGGTGTTTACAAGTTCACTGTAAGAGTCAGTTTTGACTTGTAAGCCTGGATGATTGAATGGGTAAATGACACCAGAAGTGAATGCGATTTTCATAATCAGCTGTGTTCAGTGCCTGCCCTCTAAATGTCATTGGGCTGCATGCCAAACATCTTCATTAAACTGAACAGAGAAATACTGCACATCCCCAGGTGGTATATACCTGGCCCAAACCAAAGCAACTTCTGTAACGCACCATGTAGGTGACTGTATTTATTATCATTGTGTTCAGTGGAAGCCAGACGTCCCAGCACTGTGAAGCATCTCGTAAAGACTGACCTACCTTGATTACTGAACCTCTGCAGTCTGAGACGGATTCTGCTGTTTAACAATAAATATGCTAGTGTTCATTTCTGAAATGTGATGAATGTGAAAGTTTCCTACACAACATTTCATTATGTAAATATGAAAGGGGAGACTCATTCATATCAGGTACTGTCTGTGCCCTGAAACAAGACCAAATGTTCGATGACCTCTTAGCAGTGTGATGCTGTTTTAAGTGATTGCCAGCTTCTACTCACATAAATATGGTGAAATGGAATTAAACTATTTAAAATCAGAATACTGAGTTTCAGAGTTGCCACAAATGGTGTGTTGCTCTGGTGGGTAAATACACAGAAAGATGAGAAGCTGCCTCTGATAATTGAGTTTGTATGTGAATTATTTTGTCAAAATAGCATCATCGTCTTTTTCTATTAATGTTAATGAAATTAAAATTATAAAAGCACATTCTGAATCAAAAGAAAGAGAAGTGGTGCATGACAGTGAGAAGAAAGTATGAGTTCTGCTAGCCATCCTGAAATGAAATGAGTATCCTGTAAGCGGATACCTATTTTAAGGTCATCATGAGAGGTATGCAGCAGGCAGTAAATATCCACAATGTAATGAAAAGGCAAGAAGAGAGAGGAAACACTAAACTGTATTGCTCAGAATTTGAGCTGCTTAAGCACAACATGAATGGATTTGCTGCTGTTCATGTTTTAACGTCTAGGAAGTATTTCATCCTGTGGTTCTTAGTGACCTTTAAGATGCATATTATGAAGTTAATGGTGGCTTTTTCTATGAAAGGAATGTATATCTGAAACAGTTCAGTGAGCTTTGATATTATAGAACCATTTGTTTAGAGAGAAACATAAATAACAGTATACACTGCTTAATTGTGACTTACAGCATGTAATTAAACATACTGATGAAGATAATTCAAATCTTTGGTTTTCAAACTCATTGTTACATATTTATTTACAGAGTTAAGCTGTACTTTAAGAGGCTGTTAATGTGGTGTAACCTTTATGTTTCTAGAATAAAGGGCTCTATGTCTTTTTTTAATTTATTTTTTTGCCTCCGGTCCTCCTCTGACCATCAAGCATAACCCCATGGCCACTGTGTTGACCGGTCTGTTTGTCCCTATGTGAGAGCTATGTGGTTCATACATTCTTTGGGGGTGAGAGACAGATGTACTGGGAATGGTAGCATCATACTAATGTTTCTTCTTTAAGCCCTGACTCCCTACACATTCTCATTAGTGTTCAAGTGGGTGATGTGCAGTCGGCCTTTGCAGTGCATGCCACAAGTCTGCTTGATGTAATCAGTTGGTCCTACCCCTCATTTTATAAAAAAGCACTTCTATGTCATCCTTGGTCTCCGCTAGGGATTCTACCATGAAGTGTGTGCCCGGGAGCACATGACCCTCCTCCTGATGAGAGCTAAGTAGGTTTAAGCCTATTCTTTTCCTCTCTTCTCTCATTGCAGCTCAAAAAGGTGTCTGACCTACTAGGCAAACGCAGGTTGCCTAGGCTGTATTGAAGGCTTTATTCCTCTTTGCCAATGAAGATGGAAATTTTAGCTATGTCGTGCGATATATTTGTTTTTTCCTACTGGTAGTGGAACACTCTATTTATTCACTGTGTGAGACTGAATCTGTGTGGGTGGAAAGGCAATGGCCTTTTCAGGTTCACAGCCCATGTGGCATTTTGATTAATTTAGCCAAGAATAAAATATGATACACTAATAAATTTTAAATATTTTTCACCTGTAGAGAGTGAATTGTACTCCTTGTATAGGAAATGAGAGTGTTTCATGTAACTACGGTGCACTGACTCCGATATTGTTCCTATGAGTTATGTTTTCCAGTAATACACATTGATATGCAAGTATTATAAGTTTATGAGGAGCCTTACTTATTTTTATGTTGCTTGATTGTTCACAGGGCTACCTCCTGTGCAGAGAATATCCATCCTCCCTTTGTCTGTCTGAGTTTTGTCTTGGTGCCTCGATTTCCTCTGACCTCCCTTTCAGGGCTGTAATTAAGTTATAGTGACATAGATCTCTTGTACTATCATGACTTTGCTGATACTGAGTGCTAATATTTGATACAGTTTGCTAATGGGATTGTAATAATTAAAACTTTTATGTATCTCGTTTTCTTTATTTACATATATTTCTCTTTCTCTCGCTCTCTCTCTCTCACTCTCTCTCCAACTAGGAGCTCAGGATTTGGATCGCATTCGCCTCTCAACCTACAGGACAGCTTGCAAACTTCGATTTGTTCAGAAGAAATGTAACTGTAAGTAGTTCTACAATGTCTAAAATTCTAACCCAATCATTTAGGCTGCATTAATGCTGCTGGTAAATTGTTAAATGCAGTTTGTTCTAGGAATTTAATTTTGTCCATAAGTTTTAACATTATTTTGTGTGCTTCTAAACCAGTAAAGTACACAACAGAGACGCTATTATTGTTTTGGTTTCCCTATCATGTTATTTATTATGCCTATGTCTAATTTACAGTTATTAGTGATGTAGCTAAAAGGAATAGCTAACATTAGTTCAGGCCCTACCTTAACAACCATGAGGCACAGTTTGTCCTGCCACATGATATGGTGCACCTCAACTCTAAGATTAAGTACCAGAATAAAATCACTGCAAAACTCCAAGCTGAGGAGAGTGGTAGTACAGGAATAAATGCTATACTGCACAACAGAGTGATGTTATCATGCCCTTTAATACCTTAGTACAAGAATAAATGCTGTACTGCACTACCAGCAGAGTGATGTTATCATGCCCTTTAATATCTTAGTACATGAATAAATGCTGTACTGCACTACCAACCGAGTGATGTTACCATGCCCTTTAATACCTTAGTACAGGAATAAACGCTATACTGCACTACCAGCAGAGTGATGTTACCATGCCCTTTAATACCTTAGTACAGGAATAAATGCTATACTGCACTACCAACAGAGTGATGTTACCATGCCCTTTAATACCTTAGTACAGGAATAAATGCTATACTGCACTACCAACAGAGTGATGTTACCGTGCCTTTTAATAACTTAGTACAGGAATAAATGCTATACTGCACTACCAACAAAGTGATGTTACCATGCCCTTTAGTACCTTAGTACAGGAATAAATGCTATACTGCACTACCAACAGAATGATGTTACCGTGCCCTTTAATACCTTAGTACAGGAATAAATGCTATACTGCACTACCAACAGAGTGATGTTACCGTGCCCTTTAATACCTTAGTACAGGAATAAATGCTATACTGCACTACCAACAGAGTGATGTTACCATGCACTACCAACAGAGTGATGTTACCATGCCCTTTAATACCTTAGTACAGGAATAAATGCTATACTGCACTACCAACAGAGTGATGTTACTGTGCCCTTTAATAACTTAGTACAGGAATAAATGCTATACTGCACTACCAACAGAGTGATGTTACCGTGCCCTTTAATACCTTAGTACAGGAATAAATGCTATACTGCACTACCAACAGAGTGATGTTACCATGCCCTTTAATACCTTAGTAATGGAATAAATGCTATACTGCACTACCAACAGAGTGATGTTACCGTGCCCTTTAATACCTTAGTACAGGAATAAATGCTATACTGCACTACCAACAGAGTGATGTTACCATGCCCTTTAATACCTTAGTAATGGAATAAATGCTATACTGCACTACCAACAGAGTGATGCTATTGTGCCCTTTAATACCTTTCACCCAGGGCAGCTGTCCCTATTGCCGTACCTTAGCTATACATCTGTTTAGGGGTCGCATACCACTCAACTTCTTTACTCAAGGATTTTGGGCAAAGTAAAAATAATGGAGGAACAAATGTCCAAAATCAGGAATATTTACTGTACTTCACTTAACAGGTTAGTAGAATGACAGGTTTTACATCTATATGCATTTTCTGAACAATATGAAATATGAAACTGTAAATTTGATAGACTGCATTTTTTAATTTTACTTTGGCAATCAAGGGGCTTTCAGGGGATATGATTGGCAGGGGTCTATGCTGCAAGAGTGTAGCATACCTCTTAACTTTAGTGAAAGAAGTCTAGATAAAGTCAAAAGTAATGTAGGGACAAAGATATAAAATAAGGGATAGATCTTGAATGTCTCAAATATTGCTCATATAAACTTAGAAAGTTGATAAAATGCATGCTGATGTAAAATGTGTTTTTCTATGAAGAATATAATGTCTAAAACTAAGATATCTGTCATTATTTAGTGGCTTTAATCCTCGATAATTTTTCAGAAAAAAACAAATTTTATGAGGAGCAAACCAAAAGTATGAGGTAAAAATCTCTGCAAACTTCTGGACAATTGAGAAGCATGGAGTATAGAAACAGCGTTTTTTTAAATACTAGCTTTGTTAATGATGTGCTGATATTTTAATAAACACCAGTATTGCATTTGTGGTCTTAGCTTGAAGAGCTCAGTTTTTGATTGTAGCACAATACTTGTTTTTTTTTTTTAATTTTTATTTATTTATTTTCATGTAGCACAATACTTGTTTTTTTAATTTTTATTTATTTATTTTCATCTACAAACTGAAGATTTTTTTTAGGTACTGTTCTGGCAAATGTGAGGTCCCCTTTACATGTGGGGCCCTATTATACCCAGTATCCATCTCTGCATTAGTTAGTATCTCAGATTATTCAGTCAGCCCCATATTACAGACAGATAGAGGCCAGCCTACAGTCTAAGTGATCCAGTTTTGATTAGTGATATGGACGCTGGAGGATCCAGCCTAGATGGGGTTGGTGTGAGTGGCTCTTTATGCTCGCCCATTCCATAGAGAGGAATTTGGTTTCCACTGCTTTAGAGGACTGATATTTATGTGTCAAAATGTAAGCCTACAAAGCCTACATTCCATCTGACAAGACACAGGGGTATGAGCGTATCAAGTACAACACTGCTTTTTAGCCAAGCATGGCTGGTGAGTTGAAGTGCTGAATCACATAGGGACCGCCATAGCAGACTCTGCATGTAACTTGGTGGACACCATAGAAAGATGTTAGGAGCAACAAAAATTAAAAAAAAAATCTGCTGGCTGAACACTGGATGGTGGTCCTCAACCCCCAACTCTTGCTTTCCATGTCTAATACTTCAAATGCCAGAAGTGGAAGTGGGGAGAACCATTTGTTCAATAGAGATAACAGCTTGATATTAACTGGAAGATTGAGGGGGGGGGTGTAAAACTAATCTCATATAACCCTGCATTGTAATTAAACATAATGAGCCCTATTACACTTTTATTGTTTCCTTCATCATAATTATATGTAGGCTTCACTGAGGGGAACCAGTCAAACATGCAGTCATGTGAAAAGATAGTATGGCAAGAACTGACATGGCCTGGAGTATAGGAAATTACTGGAAGATTAAGTGTTTAGATATCTGTAACGTTTAAGTGGAAATGAGTAACAGGGTCATAGTAGATTGCAGTGAAGGCAGAATTGGCCTTTCGAGGGCTTTTCAACCTCACTGTTTTAATTTGTCACATGCATGTCAAATGGTACTCATCTGTTGGCATTTCTCTAAATGATGACGGGAAGAGAAATTTAAGTTTGTGAGCATGGCCTTCTGCCTGAACACACAAACAAAAACATTTTCATAGAAAAGCTGCTTTGCCTTTTTAGGTTACATATTTTGTTTAACCTGAGCCAGCATATTTTGATATCTGTTTGTTTTCTTTTATTTATTTGGTTAGTTCAACTAGGTATGGCCTACTTTCATGAGAGACTCAAGGCAGTATTCATACTGATGAGCTGTACACAAACCATGATAAAAACGGCACCAACTGAAACAAAAACACGATCACTGTGGGTAAAAGGAACACTGAATTTATTGCTTTCACAGATTAAGTGCTTTCGTCTACACAATATCTGGACTTCCTCAGAATAAAGACACAGCAAAAACTCAAAGACTAAAAAGACACACCCCCATGTTCCCAATTGATAATTAAAGCTATATACATTAAACTAAAACAATTATGCAACTCACAAGGTGCAAAACAATGCAAAAAAATGAAAAAAACAAGAACACTAATTAATAATGACATGTCAACTATAATGGTACCATCGATTTCAACTTTAAATAACTTGAGATAGAAATGACATCTAGTCCTGGATGTCGCCCTCCATTAACTCTGAGTTGCCACTTTAACTCAATAAATTCTAAAATTATGTCAGTGGGAGCCCCTGGGGTCCTGGGCCAACCCTTATATAATAATGAATTTAAAGGAATGTGTGGGGTACATTTTGAAATATCTAAAAGGGCATTTTGTTCATCCTTCTTTTTAATGTCATAACTATGTTGGTAAACAAGATATCTGAAATGCCTAATAGTCTTACCTATATAAAAACAGGTACAGTTATTACAGACTGTGCATATACCACCCCCTTACTGTCACAATTAAATTTCTTTTGTAACTTAATCATTCCATATCCATGTATGAAAAATTCAACACCCTCCACCATCACTTTGCATTGGGTGCAGTGTCCACATTTACTCATTTTACCTTTATTAGAACTCCCCAAACTCCTTTCAATCATATTTTTTAAACAAGCCTCTTTCTTGTATACTATGTTTGGCCTTTCACCTAATTTACTGGCACCCTCTAAGTCATGTTTGAAAATAGACTAACATTTTTCAGTGACAAATTTAATTTCCCTGAAATGTCCATTATACGGCAAAACCAAAGCTTTGTTGTAATCAGCATTACCGTTGTCTTGTACATCCTGACTGACTGTAAGTGTACTGGTGAAACCCAAAAGGCGCTTGTAAAACCCACCCTGTCTCTTTCTTTTCACCTCATCAAATATTTTGTTTAAGAAATCTTGCGGGTAACCCCTTCTGTAGAACATGTCAAATAGTTTGGTGCATTCATCCAAAAACTGGACATCTTCACTCACCATCCTGGCAAGTCTCACACATTGCCCTTTGACAATAGATTTTTTCTGATGGGTGGAATGCCAGCTCTGTAAATGCAAATATGAGTTAGAATGAGAAGGTTTCCTGTACAAGTTGGACTCAAATTTCTTGTCAACCCTATTCTTGGTCAGCGTTACATCCAAGAAATTAACTTGCTCTGAATCCGCAGTCATAGTGAACTCCAAGAACTCAGTAGAGGAGTTCAGAAATTGGAGAACTGTGTCCAGCCTGTCAACTGAATCAACCCAAAAAATTATGATGTCATCTGTAAAGCGTCTATACAGACACCAGCAATCCTTATATTCTGACTTGAATAACACATTGGTTTCCCAAAAAGCCATGACTACGTTGGCAAAAGTTGGTGCGCATGCAGCGCCCATGGCAACACCATTAGTCTGTCTGAATAATTGCCCTTCAAAACTGATGAAATTATTCTTGAGGACAATTTCCATGAGTGAACTCAAGGTAATACTTTTGTCGTTCAGTATGTAAGGCCAGATATTGATAAAACCAATCAATACCTCTTTCATGTGGGATGGTAGTGTACAAGTTCTTGACATCAATACACACAAACACCAAATCATTGGTGTATAGCCCATCTGTCACCCCATTCAGAAAATCCTAAGAGTCCTTCAATAATGGGGAATAATCAATAAAGATGTTCTTTAATGTTTGATTAATATATTTGGCAATAAAAATGTATTTGATCCCTTAGCATCAATAATAGGTCTCAAAGGAGGTTCAATCAAAGATTTGTGAATCTTTGGGAGACCATAACCTCTTCACCAATGTCCTACACACTACCAGCAACCTCTCCTCTATCATACAGTATACAGATGATTCAACTCTGATCTCCATTTTTGACTAACCCCCACCATATCACCCAATCTTCATTTCACTCTATTGAGAAGTGGCTCTCCAACAATCAACTTATCCTGAACCCCTCTAAAACTAAGCTCTTACTATTCCTACCTAAAACTCTAGCCCACCACAAATCCACCTTTCTCATATCCTCTCTAAATGGCACCATTATAACACCAGACTTGCTCACTAAACTCCTAGGTGTCGTCATAGATGATCAGCTCAAACTAGACCCCCACATACTTCATTCCATAAAGAAAACACACCAGAAACTGGGCATGCTATACAGAAACAGCAAATTCCTGACCCCAACTCAAAACTACTGCTAGCCCAATCCTATCACCACCCTGCCCTCCTCTATAGCTCTTCTCTATTTTCCAATTTACAAAATAACCTGCTGGCAAAACTAGACCAAACCTATAACAAAATTGCTAGATTTGTCACCAGCAGCCCCTATAAATCCCATCACTGCTCTGCTCTCATAAAACTACATTGGCTCGAATTCCCACACCTTCTGACCAAATGTCAGCTGATCCAAGCTTTCGGAATTCTTAATTCAAACTCTGACTGTCCATCTCTGTCCAACCTGATCTCCTGGTACACCCCTCCCCGATCCCTGCACAGCTCTGATAAACTCTTACTACAAGCCTATAAACTCAACAAGAACATAGGTAAAATACTCTATAAACACTCCATCTCCCTTACCTGGAACAATCTTCCACTCCATATTAGAAGTCATACTTCCCTTCCTAACTTCAAACATGACCTGATAGTGTGCCTCCATAACAACCCTTTATGTACCTGTTATCATCCTACTTAACCCCTCCTTCTCCACATACCCACTTCACCACTAAGTCTGATCTATAAGACCTTTTTCCTCTTTCTATAACTTACTTTATCCAACTGCTCTTCTTTCTGTACCCTCCCTCTAGTTCACTACATCCCTCCTCTACTACTATCTGCTTTTGCACCATTCCCTCTTCTGACCTACGGCCCCTTGTGCAGTCACCCCTCTCTACTTTTTACTCCCACTCTACTTTCCCTCAAATCTGAAGCCCCTGCACTTACACAATTCTTCTTCTAACCACTAATCTAATTATACCTTGTTTCTTTTCATTATATTCCTACAACCTTAACTTCCCCTCCTGCTTACCTGCTGGATTTATTATTGTTGTTTCTCCTGTTACAATCTATTACTACACTTTTTTGTATATATAGCTATGTACTATTCCATTGAGTACATTAGCATCTATATTATCTTATCGAAGTTTCAGAATATCGAATCTGATATGGTCGACACCATATAATTGAATTCTGAAGCATAAAAAGATAAAAAAATGCCTAAAAACAAAAATAAAAACTTACCTTTGCAAGAAGGGGGGCAA
Organism: Protopterus annectens; assembly: GCF_019279795.1. Classification (NCBI taxonomy): domain Eukaryota; kingdom Metazoa; phylum Chordata; order Ceratodontiformes; family Protopteridae; genus Protopterus; species Protopterus annectens. The sequence continues at coordinate 106,273,149 of NC_056732.1, read as the reverse complement.
GCCACCCTGCACCCCCCACACACTCCCCCTACTTAAATATACAAACTCCGAGACTGCACTACATTGAACTAAATGGAAATCTCCCCTTACAGAGATTTCCGTTTAAACATTTAATGTTTTTTGCTTTCACTAATCTGGTGCCGACAATGTCAGCTTCGATATTGTCGGCCTTTGATAACATGAAGTAGACCCGTACATTATGTTTTTCTTATCCATTGTATTCAAAAGATTGTTTTGCTCTGTAATATTGTTAATTTGTCTCTATTCGTATGTATTTGTATGTCTGTTTGGAGCTTTTTCCCTCGGGTCTCCACTGAAAAAGGGTAAATTCTCACCCATCTGGAAAATCCCAGTTAACAAATGCAAAATAAATAAATAATTAAATGGTGCACTTTCATATATTCTAAGTCACTAAGGGTGATTTGACCATTAAGAAACAAATCTTCTAAGGCCAAATCAACGTTGTAAATGGCCACATTCATTTCATTTAAAGAAATTTCCTTGTAGTCAGCTGACAATAATAATGAAAGGATTTTATTAATGTAATCATGCTTACTCACGACTACAAGGCCACACATCCCTTATCCGGTTTCATTACCCGCAGGGAGGTGCCTGACCTGATGTCCTTAAGTAATGTAGCTTCATCATTAGAAAAATTGAAGTGCATGGGAATAGGACATCTAACTATCTTCCCGATTTCTTCTTCACATAAAGTTTCAAAAATGGCAACTATGGGATGTAAAGAAGGATTGTACATACTGGTTCTCCTTTTATTTTGATACAGTACACTGTCTAAACCTGAATTACCAAACAGAAGTCCAAAATTCAATTTCCTAGAGAACAATTTAAGTTGTAATAAAATCTGATCTATTCTGGCCCTTTGAATGGGAACAAAAGTTAAACCTTTTTGAAATAACTCAGCCCAGCTGCTTGAAATCTCACGGTGACTGTAGTTATATTTGTGAAAATCACCTAGTGAGTTAGATACAACTGAATATGCTGGTAGAAAATTCAATGCCAATTGCTCTGTCTCCTCGAGTTCATGTAACTCCCCCTCCCCTTGTACCCACTCCACCCTTGTTGGTAGTGGTTGGAGCTGTGGTTGGGGGGACCCTGTTGTCTGTAACCATTGTTGTTGTTGTCCCCCCCCCCCCGGTTCATTAACCTTTCCGATCTCCTCAGGGGGGTGGGTCTAAAGGGGCCTGTTCAACTTCAAAAGAATCATTTTCAATGATAACACCACTGTCACTGTGCCCGAACCCCACATTACAATCATTGACATCAGAAAAAAACATTGTTAGATTTATCAGAACTATTAATAGGGGGTTGGGGGTAGGCGACATTGTTCTCATATTCCCTCAAGTCTCTGTTGTACTTCTTGATTTTTTTAGCTTTAAGTTCTTGAATGAATTTTTCACCTTTACAAAAAACAGCTCTGTACTGATCAATTTTAATATCAAACAGTAGATTGTTCTTGAGAGAAATGTCTAAATGACACCATTTTAGATTTTATTGAGTTAAAGGGGCAACTCAGAGTTAATGCAGGCGACATCCAGGACTAAATGATGTCATTTCTATCTCATGTTATTTAAAGTTGAAATCGATGCTAGCATTATAGTTGACACATCATTAATTAATTAATGTTCATGTTTTTTTCATTTTTTTGCATTGTTTTGCATTATTAACTACAACTGCTTGTATCACCTTGTGAGTTGCATAATTGTTTTAGTTTACTGTATATCACTTTAATTATCAAATGGAAACATGGGAGTTTGTCTTTTTAGCTCTTGCTGTGTCTTTATTCTGAAGAAGTCCAGATATTGTGTGGACGAAAGCGCTTAATCTGTAAAAGCAATAAATTCAGTGTTCCTTTTCCCACAGTGGTTGTGTTTTTGTTTCAATTCATACTGATGAGGGTAGTTTGGCAATGGCACTAGGGAAGGTCTCTTACTCTCTGTAATGAGTGCCATGAATTCATTTACATCTACTTGACTTACTGCCAATTCTGGTAGATGAGATCTCTGTTTAACATCTCCACTACATAGCCTTCAGAAGTTCAGCACCTGTTTCTGTTGCATTATAATATCAGCATTCCAGTACTAATCTAGATAACTGCTGCAAAGACAGAATCTATGGCTTTCCATTGTTCAGTACATCAAAGCAAATGTCCTCTTTGTTTAGCCAGTAACTATAAATAGCTTCACTGTAGGTAGGTTTTGCCAAAATACAGAATGCTTCAGTGAGTCCTTGTGAAGTGGTGGATAGTTTTAGCAAAATTACACAAAAACAACAAAAAATAAGACTTAAATAAAGTGGAGAGCATCCCCCCACCCATGACCATCATAGAAAAGGCTTTACCTCCTGTGTCCCGTTAATATAACCAGCACTAAGATTGTAAAACCACTGGGTAGTTTTGTTAATATGCTGAATCACACCAGTGCTTCATCGGCATTCGTGAGTGTCAATAGCTTCTCTTGCCATATTAGCCTGATACAATATTATGGCTGGTGGTTGGCAGAGATGTACCAGGACATTTGTACATGTGGATATCTTTGACTTCAGCAAATGTTTCAGCTGTCTGTGTCTTGAGAGGTTGCTGGCAAACATTAGGAGCGTGGATGCCAGTATAAGACTGGTTAAATGGATAGAAAATTGGTTTGTGGAGATGGAACAGAGGATTCTGGAAATAATATGGTGAATGTTGCTATTAACTAAACTGCTGATAAGTGAGACATCTCAAAATATGTTTTATAAATGGAGTTGTGTTTTTATTGTCACTAGCTATAAAATAAAGACTGCTGTCATATAAGGTGGGGGGGGTAGAGCTTAAAAGGATACCTAAAGAGATGGGTGGTTTGGCCCAAGAGGTATACTATTGGGCTTAATAGCAAAATGTTCAAGGTCATGAATGCCGAAAGAAAGAATCTTAACAGATACTGCTGCCTTTGGAATTTTTCTGACCAAGGATGGGGGGGGGGGACATTTCCTATGTGCTTACCTTGCTGAAATATAATTATTCTAGCATTTTTGCATGTGAGATTATTTATTATGTAGCAATGGGCGCAAACCAGAGGGATGGTGAAATGGTGCAATCTCTGTACAATGCACAGTGTGACTGTTTGCAAAGGTTTTTTTTTTTTTTTTCCCTTTTGGCTATGTTAGTCATACCATTTTTTTCTCCAAGTATGGTATGCATCATTTATTTGTCTTTTACTAGACCTTTCTGAAATGTTAGTAAAAGCACATGTATGTGTCTGCACCCGCCTCCTATTTTTCTATCCCATTTCTTCACACAGTTGTAAGTTATTAAACTACCCACATAATATTTGTTTTATATATCTTTTTGCTTCTACTCCTACCACCCGTTAAACCTTTGCTAGTCACACTTGTCACAAAGTGTTATAATGTGTTAGGGACATAGCCAGTACAGTAAGGAGAAAAAAGTTTTCTGGAGGCCTTGATGAGAGTTGCTTCTGCCTTCACCAGATTCTCATCAATCAGGGCATGTTTTGTAGCCCTTATGTTCCCAGTGGTGACATCAGTATGCACATCACTACAGAGAGTGCCTACACCCCCTCTAGCCATGCATATGTGCTTCTTTGCAGACACAGACAGGAATTACCATCCCCATCTTGGGTAGCTGTACACCACATCCTTCTTATTTTTTGTTGCAGTTTATTGACAGGCAAATTCTTGAAATATGGCAGCCACTGACCAGGAACTGCCATACCTTCTCTCCAGGATGGGTGAGCCATTTGCCCTTCACGCCCATCATTCCCTTCCGGGCTCTTCCAGTGCCAGAACCACTACTCAACCTCTGGTTATCTGAGTTGCAGTCAGGCCTTCATCTGTCTGACCAGAGAAACAGGCCTCAACCCATAAAACATTCTACATGGAAACATAGGTCCTGCTGTCTGGTAAAGATGTCCTGGCTCACCTAGTCATCACATTTCTGTTCCCATATCTAAATTTGCAGACTCTACTTGGTTAACATTGTTTTCATTCATTTCCTTATAAGAACTCCCTTGTATCCAACATGTTTTTGATTTATTCCTTTTTTCAACTGTGCTACATCTTCTGGTAAGCAATTGCAACCAATGACCACCCTTTCTATGAAAAATGCTTCCTTCTGCTTTCATTGAGCAATCTGATTTTTCCAAGCTGTATCACTGGATATTTTTAAGACTGCTGTCCCTTAGACCAAATGAATCCCAGTAAGATGAGACAGTGTAATGCTCTGTGATGTGATCTATAACATGAGCCTTGTGCCTACTACTTGTTTCCATTCTGGGTACCTTAAGTTAGTGACTTTTTTTTTACTCGTTATTTAAGAGGCATTAAAATGTGAGTCCCACAACTAATCAGCTGTGGTATTATTTATCCCCTTCCTACTGAAAAGTTATTTTAGACATTCATAAAGTTGAAAATTTATTCTAGTCATCTGGTGAATCATGTTTTTTTTTTTAAATTTAATAAAATATTTATAAATTTAATAAAATATTTATATTGTCTTTTGCATATTTGGGTATAAAAAGTGTTGAAAGACTTGGGCGGCCATGCTGGTGCAGTGGTTAGCATTGCCAACTCACAGCAAGAGGTTCTCTGGTTCGATTCTTGGCTGGGGTGCCTTCTGTGTAGAGTCTGCATGTCCTCCCTGTGGTCGTGTGGGTTTCCTCCGGGTGCTCTGGTTTCCTCCCACATCCCAAAGACATGCTGTAGGTGGACTGGACACTCTAAATTGACCCTAGGTGTGAGTGTGTGCATGTGTGTGCCTTCTGTGGAAGGTTGGGTGCCGAGCTGGCAACTCGACACCGTAAACCTCCACTGCCAATCATGAGTGGACAGGTAATCCGCTGTGGTGACCCCTAACCGGGAAAAGCCGAAAGAAGAAGTGTTGGAAGACTTCTTTAAATATTGTATTTGCAGTGTTATGTTGACTTGGTCATGTAATACATAAAAATATTGATAATTTGATGCACCTTTCCTACATTTTGTCTTAAGTATGTGACCTATATTACTCTCTCTATGTATATATGCTTATATATATTTATATGTAAATACATAGCTTTTGCATCACTGGCCTACATCATTGCTGTAAAGGGTCCTTGGACCAATACACATACTTGTGTACATACAATAAGATCCTATAAAATTGTAGGACTTCTGGAGATAACAGTATCTGAGTACAAGAGAAGCAAACAGACAGAGCCAAAGAACTCAAGTGCTTTGATTAAATCAATGGATAACATCAACCTAACCACTGTTAATACTGTTGCCTGCAAACTAAATGGCCCAGCAATCTGGAACTGGAGAAAAGAAAACGGATATTGAGTGTTTAAGAAATCATTAAAGAATGGCCTGAAGCAAGCTAGAATTCACAGGTTCTCACAACACAGAGCTGTTTGTCCAGAAGCTTCCTTAACGGAAATATTGCTAAAGTAGTTTGGTAGTGCAGACATACTAAAAAATGCAGATGGAGTTCAAAATCCTTATTTTAAAAAAACATTGAGAAATAGTAGTTGCTGGCTGAGCGTGATCAAATGACTGAAGTGGCTCAACATGATCAAATGGCTGAAGTGGCTCAACATGATCAAATGGCTGAAGTGGCCAAAATGGTGGTGGAAAAATTAACGACTTCCTTATAACACAGTCTCAGTCACTTCTTCAGAAATTAGTTGACTTGGAGAATGGATCTGAATGTACTCATTTAAAATATTCATAGTGACAGACAGAGTGAAGTTCAGAGTACTGTACAGTTTCTTCAAAGCTGGCTGCCTAAACTGTTATAACAAGATTTGGGGTAAATAAAGACTGAGAGAGCTAACAGATCTCCAGCCTGGAAGCCTGTATCGGATTGGCAACTATGCACCATCATTGTGAGATTGTATTCTTTTTGTCAGAAAAAATACATTGTTAAAGTGACCTCTGCAGATTCCTGGCTCTGCTGTGAAGATGGTAAGATGATTCACACTAACAGCAAAAATAAAAAAACAACTTTAGCCCATTCTGTTTTTGTAATGTAAAATTTATAAATACTGTCCAACAATATAAATATATTTTTAAACATCCATTCCCAGAAACAATTGGGCATGTAGGAAGATGTAATGTTTTATGTATTTTAGGCAACCCATATATTTTTGGTCATTTAAGATGGGTAACAGTATAACCTTCATACTATTTTTAAAATCTGTTGTTCATTGAAAGATAATCATATAGCATAGCATAGCATCAATTACTTCTAAAAATAAAACATTGGATTTTGGGGTAAATTACAGTAATAATTTTCATCTGGTAATAAAGTTATCATTTCTTTATTATAAAATTCTTTAAATGAAATAATAGCCTTAGCCAACACACTGGTTATAACTACTGTTATTATCAGGTCCATCCTTTAAGAGACTGTGATCTGCTGTGTCAGATTGTCATGGAATTTTATTTTTATACCTTTTAGCTGATTAATTTAATGTTCAGAAATATTTTCAAATAAGTTGCACAGGGATGTGAGACTGGAATATAATGTACTCAGTACATAGCTGGGATCATGAAATGTAAACTTTTTATGACAAGTGAACAAAAGTCTAAAATACAGTCAAGAGCTTAAAACTTTTGTAGCTGGATAAAAAAACAGCCCCTTATTTGTCAGAGAAATGTAATTAATTTGCAAAACAACTATATATCATGATCAGTGGTGTGTAAGTTAGAAACCTAATTAACGGTTTTACATTTTCTTTGATATCTGGTGTTTTATCACTTCGGGGCTGTTATGTTGAAAACAATTCCCCCAACATTAAAATAAATTCTGGTAAATAAATGTGCCTTCAGAGTTTTGCATGATGGTTTTGTTTTCTGACTTGCTAACAGAACTGGTATGCACTTAAGGAAATGACAGTGTCCTGCAGGAATGTACCCATGAAACATTATCATGCAGTTTAGTTTTATAGGTTTGCTAATTCCATTGCTTTTCCTTTATATGTTTATTGAACTTTTTATTTTCATCGCATCCAGCACAGATAATATCTTGATTTATATATAGCCACATTATTATACATTCAGTACATACTTGAAATCCTCTCCCAGCAGTGAAGTTAGCCAAACTTATCTTCCTCATATTATGCAGACAATTTCATTCGAAGTATAGTTTATTCTCTTCCTTAATAGCTAACAGGTTTATGTATCTGTAACTTTGACCTTTTAGCAATATCACATGCATTTACTTTACTCTATAACTACAATCGATTTTTGGCCTAAGACAGTCAACCCCCTTTTACCCTACCATTAGCACCTATCTTTGTGCATCTCTTTTATATTTCTTATTTCCCCAGGGCATGGTCAAATCTTTGCCACCAAATTGGTCATCTGTCTTTGTCCCCTTGGATATGGCAGTCTTTCTTTCACGTGCTGTGCTATCCATCTTTTAATGCACACTCTGCCATTGTAATTTCTCCTTTCTTCCCCTCTCCCATTTGTTTCTCTGTGTCTCTATTCCACAAAATATAAAAGATTCCATCCTTTCTCATAGACACTTCTACAGATTTCTAGAGCTCTGTACCAAATTTTCTGAAACTCACAACACTCCCGTAACATATGCAGTTGGTCTGCCTGTCCTTACCTACATCTATAACAGCTGTAATCTGTCTTTCCGCTACCATTTTTATCCTCACCGCTGTTCTATACCATCTGTGTAAAAATGTTGGGTGCACAATACTCACTGGTCTGCAGCTACAGACTTTCTTCATAGCACCTAAACTTCATCTTAAAAGACATCCTCCTCCCATGTGTTACTTTTCTTTGACCAAAACTTTCTTAATTGTCTAATCGCAACCTCTGTCTTTAAATACCATGATGACTTACAGATCACTCCTTTCCTACCTTTCTGAATAGTCAGTCACTACCTTCTTCTCTCTCTGCCCCTAGTCTTTCTGTCTTGTCTCATCCTTACCCCCTTTTCTTGAAATTCTGCTTTAACTCTTTTTACTTATCCACCATTGAACACTGGACCTCCTTGCTTGTCCCACATTCCTTTTCAATCTCTTCAGATTCCTTACGTTCCAAATGTGCATCCATTTTTCATTGTAATAGTGCATGTTTCATTTCTTCTTTTTTGTACCCAAGCACCTCAATGGGAGATATTACAACCCTACCACATACTGCTTTCTCCCCAAATACTAAATTGCTACCTCATGTTTAGGCTTTTCAGCTACCTGGAACACTCCCCCTTGCCTTATTCCCACTCAACCCATCTGAGATCTCCTTTCTAAAAGCTTCTTAGTCTTTGCACAGAATTAATTGCTGCCGCATATCTTGAAAAGTCGGGTAGTCTCCAGCCTTCTTCCTTCTTAGTAACTTGAAACCTATCCCTTTTGCCTTTCCGAACAAACCTATTACAAGTTTTCTTTAAACTTTTCAGTACCCATTCTGTCAGACTGCTACCAAAATGCCGTCCATATACATTACATGTGGCAAGATCAATGTTTTGATCAACCATTCCCAGCCTTTTTGTAGTAGAAATTACACTGAGCCATCTTTCCAAAAGCTGTGCAACTATTTCTTTCACCTTCTTCCATTTTGTTCTGTTGCATAGTATCTACCAAGCCATCTATCCATACCCTAAGATACCATCTCCCCCATTGTCCATGGCAGCCCCGCTTTGCTTCTCTTCCTCCCCATACCTGAACTCTGCCCTACATTTTTGGATGAAACTTCAGCCCTGTCTCCTTTTCAAATCTGCCAGCAATAGCTAAGACTAAAGTTAAGTGCTTCTTCACATACTTTTAACAAGTTCAATCATCTGTAAAACAATGCATACTGCCTTTCCTTCCAAACCCGCTCCTTCTTTTATCCTACTTCTGACTTTGTGTGTAATACTAACTATTCCTCCTAGAAACAGGCTAGGAGAGAGTGGGCATCCCTGTCTTGTCCTTCTCTGTAAATTCATCCTGTCTACTCTACTGTATTTTATTAATATTACTTGTGGTTTCCTATACAATGTCTAAAGTCCATCCAGCTGTCTTCCAACTCTAACTCTGTGCCTCAACAATTTAAATAAAAGTTCCCAGTTTGTACTCCTAAATGCTTTCTGAACATCTATTAAAAACCACACCTGCACCCCTGTCCTCTGAAGCTCAGCACAATTTGCAAAATTTTCTCATGGTCTGCTGAGTATTGAACCTTAATAAAACCTACCTGTTCCTGTCCATTAACACCAGACAAAAACTGCTCCAGGTGATTCACCAGGATTCTGGCAAATATTTTGGTGTCAGCATTTCGAAGGGAGATTTGGCTACTGTTACTACAATCTTCTTTCTCCTTCTGGAATCATAGAAAGCCATTACTGTTGCTTCAGATATAGAATCAGGCATTTCTCCATTACCTAAGGTTTGATTGAATACCTCTACCATCTGCTCCTTAATTTGTAGCCTTACATTCTTTTAAAAATCTATGGGGAACACATTTGAGCTTCATGTCTTGTCATTCTTTAACTACCTTATGGCAACCACCATTCCTCTATCTCAGTATGTACATTTCATTCATCCCCCTGCTTTTGCTTAAGAATCTCTCTTTCCATTCCCCAAAATCTGCATCCAACCCAGCCTGTATCAGATACAACCTCTCTTGTCCTGCTTACCACTTCCCCACTTTATTTTCTAATTTACGTAACCCATGCTTTCCGCCTTTGAATCTTCATTTTCTGACTTAACATGAAATCAGTTGGCATAATGGTTAAGGTGTTTATCTCACAGACACAAGATACAGGGTTTGATTCTAACCTTTGAAGGCTTAAAATGTCTTGCAAGGGTAGCTAGCCTAGTACTTTCCAATGAACGACCAAACACATTCTTATTGGCCCTCATTAGGCCAATAATTGAGTATATTGCTTCATTCTGCACATACCTTACCAGGCGCTTACACCAATTAGAGCAGCTACAGAGGTTTCTCAATAAAAAATACAAAGTGTAAGAAATGTCTTATGTAGACCAACTTAAGATCCTATCCTTTACTCGTCTCATACCATTTATTAAGAGGTGACTTATACCTGCCCTACAAGGTATTCTTTTGTCCAGCCCTGATGACAGTGTTACATATGAGCAAGAAGAATTATGTGAGGGTTAAGGATTCCATGGACCTGAACCTTATTTGTGATTCTAACGGAACTCGCTGGAGAGACAGATTTGTATCCCAAAGGCTACCTTGTCTATGGAATAAACTTCCCATCTTTGTAAAACAAAGCTCATCCCTCATGCTATTCAAACAGAATTTGAAAAAATGGATGGGGAATGTAAAGTCACTCCCGGGTTACTGCCCATGTCCCTTATGGACAGAGGCAGACAGTAAAATGACTCAGGGCTCCAACACCCAAAGACCCACTACCCTGATACTACCTCATCCCGTGTCTGGGGAATTACGATATAATATTATCATATCCTGGGTACTATTGGCTAGGCTTGTAAAGGCTCTTGTGCCATGAGCCTAGTAATCACCTGTGAACCTATTAATATCCACCCTAGCCTACCTCTGCTATTTTTCCCCTGCTAGCTGAATATATTCTTATATTGCAATTCTTTATTTCTTTTCAGTGAATCCTGAGGTTATCAATACCCTCCTTGAAGGTGCCTGTCATGTCTTTCATCCCATCCCAAAACCTTTATAATCTTTCCAACAGCTCTTTCAATTTACCGTTTTCCTCTCGATTAGATATCTCTCTTTGCACCATTACACTACCTCTCCAAGGATGTTTATGCCAGACGTGTCCAACCCGCAGCCCATGGGCCATATGCGGTCCTCAGAGCTCTTTCATGCGGCCCGCATCCTCTAACTGCAACATCGATGTACTCGTGCCCTAAAACACTTTTTTTGTTTTGTTTTTTTTGTGCCCATGACCTGCAACTTAACATCGGTGTGTGCATCCACCAAAGCACCCTTCTAGTTTTGATTTCTTTGCGCCAAAGAAGGATCTGTTTGTTTGCACCATTATTTTGTGCTGAAGAATCATTGTGTGTGTGCTCGCTGAAGAAGGACTCGTGTATGGATTTGCCGCTGTTGCCTTTGAAAGGGACAGCACTTACTGTGTTAATAGGTAAGTACGGAGTGAGTGAATGAGTGCATGCATGAAAGTAGAAGAAGAGTGTGTGTGTGTGTGTGTGTGTGTGTGTGTGTGTGTGTGTGTGTGTGTGTGTGTGTGTGTGTGTGTGTGTATATACATAACAGAGAGACAGAGAGAGACACATGCACAAAGAGGCTAACAATGATCAGTCTACCTACTGAACAGAAACAAGTTATCTCACAAATATATCGTACATTAAAAGTACACTTTCATTAAATTGCGGCTCTCCTGATAGAGAGAGTGTTGTATTGAATATCCAGTCATACCTCAACTGTATGGCTTTTCGAAGAATGGATTTTTGCCTCATCTTCCAATTTGTGTCTTTTGCTTAGGAAATAAAAGTAGTCATCCAGGGTAATGCAGTTCCAGGGAGTAAGAATAAGACAGCAGCCTAGGGTTAATGGGCCAGTAGTGGATTGACTATGTGGAATTGTAGCATATAAAGTTGTATTGTTTTTTTCTGACAAACAAAAAAGCACCCAGTACTGTTTTGTCATCGGTGGGTTCTAAGCAGTGGCAGATTGGACAACAATAAGCATAGCTTTGGTGGATCATCAATACTGGCAAATCAGGTAGGCACAATTTCATTTTTTAAATATTGGGGGTTTTAGTGTGTATGTGTGTGTTTATGTGTTGGGAGGGCTGCAGCAATTGATGATTATTAAAGGCAGAGACTTACGGACTGTGGAGAATATGTTTCTTTGTTTCAAAACCTGATACTTGGGTACTAGGCATGCCAAAAGTAGATTTTTTAAGACATAGCTTCTTGCCATTTGCAATGGATGGATATTTACATTTAGTGGGCAATGCTAGCAGTATGAGTGTGGTCCTGCAGGTATCTGAAGGATGCCAAGTCTACCACTGCCAATGTCTTGTAAAGTGACGTGGAAATGGATATTGGGATGTTACTGGTGGGCTTAGAGATAAACTTAAACAAAGTGCACTTGCAATTTGCAGGCCATAATTTAATTTATTTCAGGTAGTCCAGGTCCTGGTAGATTGTATACCATTAGACTTAATTAGGGAGAGCTTGCAATTCTGGGGAAATTAGCAGCCCTACTTTCAGTGAAAGCTCTGTGGCTGTTTGCAGGTAGGAAGTTGCAGGATGAGGATGCAATGTGTTTTATTTATTATTTTTAATGCATTTGTCATTTCAAAGCATGGCTTTCTTTGTTGCAAAAGAAGGCAGGATTGAATGAGCCATATAATACTTAACTGACAATGATGGGATAGAAAGATTATAAGTGATGTATAATGTTTGCAGCTACAGTTGTTTCAATGGGCCTGTGTCTCACTTTTATTTTTCACTTTGTCCAGATTTCTTGCTCTAAGGTTGAGAGGTATGGTTCCATACCAAATCAGAAGGTTGTATATAATATTTACCTTGGAAGACTTTTCAGCATAATTACAAGAAACGGAGCCTTTTTAATATTTCTGCTTATTTCCAATATAAACTGCCATGTAACCTTGCAAATAACCTTCTTAAGCTACTTTAATTCTCTTGGAATTGACAGGTATGCTTCATTGGTTCAGACGTAAGCATAGAGTGCTAATGTGACTTTAATTTCTTGCAGCAGTCTGTGGTTTACTTATCACAATAACTTTTCTGTGTTTCTGGGTGTGTAATCAATTTAACAGTTTTAAAGATGTTTTCCAAAATTAAATAAATACATTATAAATAAAAAATAATCCTCTCTGCACTTTGAGCTATTGACAAAGTCTGAGAATTTGTTTTTTTTCAAAAGCTAAGGTCAGCATTACAACTCAGCAAACTGTCAGTCTGTGAATAACATCTGCACAAATTAAAATGTCTGAATGTCAAATGGCTTTAGATTGGAGGGAAGTTATATGTTTACTCCAGTTATGTAGTGTGATCTTAAAGAGTTTATGGATTTCTTATTGATTTACTTTTCGCTGAGCATTTGTTTGTTGATTTTTTGATGGTCCTTTTGGTGGTGGGAAATTGCATGGATGAGTCCATCTCTATTATGATTTTTTTCAGATATTTTGACTTCCAGACAATTTTGTTCAGTGAGTGTGTGTCATGTGATTAGTGAGGTTGCCTATTTTACAAGTAGGGGCTCCTTTTGTGTGTGTGTGTGTGTGTGTGTGTGTGTGTGTGTGTGTGTGTGTGTGTGTGAGAGAGAGAGAGAAAGAGAGAGAGCTGTAATATGTATACTGAATATATTTTTGCAAATGGAATTCTTAGTTAAATAGGCCCCTCTTCTTGGGCAAGTAGACTTGAGTAAGCAATATTATACCATGATCCTCTAAAAAAAACGCTGATTGGCCAGCGTGCCTGCTAAATCAGTTATACTAATGGAAAAGGTCCGCCGGACTTTTTCCATTAGTATAACTGCTTTTTTAAACATTGTGCCGCTTAAGAATGGGTTTAACATAGGAGATGTCCGCTGTTTATTTAAAGCGTCTCCATGTTAAACCCATCTCCGTTGCTTTTTAGTTTCATCGCTATGTGAGTTTAAGGATGTCCGCTGCTTATTTTAAACCTCCATGTTAAACATTTAAGAAAAGGAGTGTAGAAAAACCAATTAAAAAATATAATCAAATTAAAGTGAAGGCAGGAAAGGAACCAGCAGGTCACTCATTTTATGTCCACTTCAAGGTACCACGAGATCATAAAAACTGCTGATTAGGCGACAAAGACTTCATCCCATGGATGAAGTCTTTGTCATTGGAGACTCAAAACGCAATTTGTCAAGAGCTTAATCTGCAGTTTTTTTTTTATATGGTCTTACTGGGTGGAAATTAAACAGTGAACCTTTGTTGGTGTGTTTCCTGCTTCTTACTAGGCTGTTTTTTGATTTATTCTTATTGCTATATTAGATCATCAGCTAGGAAAGTTTAGTATGTGGATTTTCCATCCGGTTTGATGAAGGCTATGCTACTTACTCAAGGAGTACATTTATGGCCATCCATCCTGTTGTTGTGTTGCTGAACTACATTGTTTGATAGTGAGAGGAGCTTTTTACAGAAATTGAAGTTTTTTGTGTCAAGAGCCTGTCCATACAAAGTGGCTTGTTTATGTTGCAATGAAGGCTGTGGTTTTTGTAGTGAGCGTTTTATGTATAACCAGTATTTCTGAGGTGGAGGAACTCTCTTAATGCAGGATCTTTCTTAGCCTGGAAAGCAAGCCAGTGATGAAATTTATAGGGACCAGTGAGAGACAGAGGAAAGCAAGAAACGTTTTAGTCTATTTGGATAACTAAGTGAACTTAGTCCTGTGACCTGTTTTGTCAGAAATGGTTGTAGTCTTTCTTTTGGCAGGGTGTTTTGCTGAGGCACATGCCAAAAGGGGCATTTCACTCAGTAATGGCTCTTACAAAGGAAGAATACAGGGATGTTATGACCTCCTTGTCCCTAGATGAGATACCCTTACTAATGAGGTGGGCCATATAAAAAGCTTTCTGTACAATGGAGACAACATGGTGGTCAAAGGTCAGGTTTCTATCAACCTGGGTGCCCAAGCACCTCACGACTGATTGCGTGCTTACAACATTGTTATTAGTGTGATAATTTGTGGGGACATCACTCTCCCCAAAGGGGATGATGATGCATTTTTTGCATTTAGCTAGAGGCCATGTTTCTGGCACCAGTCATTTGTTTGGGTGAGACCCTCTTTGTAGCTCATTCAGAATTGTTTTATTAAGTCAGTAATGTGAAATCTTTACTTTATTGCAAAATTGTTGTCTTATTTTTGTGGATTATAGTATTATAGGACTGCTGATGTTGACATTTTACGTAGTTGGACTACTGGAGTGTTTTTTCCAGTGAGGGTGCTGTAGTGAATATCTGTTTATTTGTTAAAAAAAAAAAAAAAAAAATATATATATATATATATATATATATATATATATATATTAACTAAGATGTTAGAGTTAACTGTTAGATTAGAGAATTAGAATGAGAATTAGATTAGGCATTTATTACATTTATTCATTATTAAAATGCAACCTACAGTACAGCCAGGAGGTTGCCTTTGGTCACCTGCAGCGGCAAAAGAGTTAACTATATGATATATTTTGTATGCGCCCCCAAGACAATTTCTGTTCACTCAATGCGGCCCCGGCAAGCCAAAAGGTTGGACACCCCTGGTTTATGCCATCCTAACCAATAATATCTATACTGTCATTGTTTTTAGCACTTGTCCCACCATTGGACCTGCCTTACATCCTGCCAGTGCCAAGGTTTCGCTCTCCATCTTGTCTCTACCTCCTTCTGCATTACTCCTTTTAGTATTACCATACTATTATTGGATAAGTGTCTTTCTATTTGAATGTCCATTATTTCCCCCTCTGCCACCCCAGGCACTTAAATTGTATCCAGCCTACTGGCCATCCCCTTCTTCCATGTACAGGTGAAACCATCCTGTCCCAGCATTTTCCTAACTCCTTCTAATCCTATCCTCTCCATTCCTGACCTACGACACTCCCTGTACCCATTATGAAATTCACATTTGCTGTACAGTTAATCTCTACAGGATTCTAAGACTGCACTGAAATATTTCCCAAGGATTACTTGTCCATCCACTCACATATCATTAGTGCATTACTAACATTTCTGTAATGCTTCTGTCTTGGTCTCATTGGACCCATAATAAATTGACAAGTACTATCCCCATTCTTGCTGTTTCTCATCTGTGTATCACACATGCTCCTCATTTATCCTGTACCAGTTTCTTTTCTTCGCCTATTTTCCCCTCTGACTAACATCCCAAACTGTTTTTCCTATCTCCTTTTAATGCACTGTTTCCTAACCATGTAAACTCATTTATTTCCATTTTTATTTCATTTCTACTTTCCTGAGTTTCAGTTCACGAAACAAAGGTAACCCCACTCCCTCATACACTAATCTTCCAACATTCCTGTTGGAAGCCACTCTGCCCCCCCCCCCCCCATCTTAACCACCACTCCTATGTGTTCTACATATGACACTGAGAAGTTTCTAACATAACAGAAATGTTTAGGGTAAGGGGTTTCAAAATGAAATACCCAGCCACTCTTTCCTTTAACTATAAAGTCCAAAAGCACTTTATACAGTCTGTGGAGGAGGCAAAGAAAACATTTATGCAAGTTTTCAAGGAAGTACCAGTTATTTAAAACGTATGGCAAAGCTATTTAAAATAAAATGAAAAATGTACTGCTTTTAAAAAAAATGCAGCTTCTCTCTGAAGATAGGTCTGGAAACACTATCAGAAGAAATTACTTCCTACAGAAATGGTACTTTTTACTTTCTCAGATCTTTAAACAAAGAAAGGAAGCTAACTGAGCTAATCATACCTGATTTAATGTCCTGTTGGTTTTTCTGTCACTCTCTGGACATTCTGGAAATATTCCTGGCATTTTTTATCTTTTTTTTCTCAAATTTATTTTCTTCTGCTTTAAATTACTCCATTTTCTGGGACTTGTGTTGCTTCCTGAGGCCTGGAGAGGCCTACATAACAGCTCCATGAGGGTTTTTTTTTTTTGTCTGCTGGGCTGTTTCTACACTCCATATCCCAGAATTCAATGAAAACATTGGCCGATGATGTCATGAGGTCAGAGAGCATGGGGAAAGAAGTAAAGAAGCAAAACATTACTAGGAAAGCTAAAAATCACAAAATACATCATATTTATGAAGAAATGGACTGTATTTTTACAGTTTGGGTTCTATGTGATGCTGAAAATTTAAGAACATTGAAGGATTTCGTTCAGGGTAATGTTAGTAACATTATTATTTAATTTAAAATGCATTATGTCAGTGTGTGCTATATTTAGTTAAGGAATGTTTTTATATATATATATATATATATATATATATATATATATATATATATATATATATAGTTTATTATAATGCCTGCCAAATATTAATTGATTAGTATTTAGTTTCATATTGTAGTATTAGTTAAATTGGTAACTAAATATTAATTTGTGTCTAAAATCTAATGCTTCAGCTAAATAAGTGATCTGTATCTTATAGTTATGTGTTCTGTAAGCTTTATAAGTCTCAGGTATCTGCAAATGATATCCAAAACTCAGCTGATTACTTTGTTTGGGCCTATAAATCGTCTTTCTGTTTATTTTAGATGCGTGTTTATTTTAGGTGTGTAATTTTGATTTTCAATAATAGATTTTAAAATAATATTTATAGATATGCCATTACCCTCGGAATGCCAGATGTAGTTACACTTGCCTGCTTACTGTCTGTGATAAGATATAGTATTATTGATTTATAGGGAGTTAGTTCTAAACTAATGTGTACAGTCATAATAATATATACCAATCCAACCTTATGCACCTGTAAGCATAACTAATTCCATGTTATGATCTGCTAAAATTATATATATATATATATATATATATATATATATATATATATATATATATATATATTAAGTCTTTTAGAAAGTATGATTCTTATACTCTTTTATTAACTATTCTAAGCATCTTTTTGCCTTTAAATGTACATTTTAGATTTATATGTTAGTATTAAATAGTTTTTGGAGTGGTATGAGGGTGTAGTTGTGAATGCTGGGTGACACTTGGACTATCGAGGTTAGTATTTATGTCTCCCTGTTGCATACCTGTAGCATTTATTTTATACAAAAATGTTTAACAACAGTATATTTGTATCTTTTACATTTGCAAATAAAATCATATCAGGGAGATGGGTCGTTAGGCACAGGTTGTAAGGTTAGGAGCATGGATGTCAGAACATCAGTTTTGAGTGCAGTTTATTTTATGTGTTAGAAAAGGACCTATCATTATGTGGACCGTTCCTGGTAAAACTAGTATCTCAGCCCACCCAAATAACTGCTTCTATTCAAGAATTGATGAATAGTTTTAATTTAGTTGACCCTTTTTTAATATCTAAGATTGACAGGGAGTCTAATAAATTCACTTTCTATTCGGCCTCACATAAGGTTTGGTCTAGGATTGATTATTACCTGACCTCCGATGCTTTCTCGACTAAAATTGCTAATTTTGCTCATGAGGCCAGATCTATATCTGATCATTTGAATATATCACTTGGCATTAACCCTAATCAAAAATGCAATTATGACAGTAAGATTTTCACTTGGTCACTAAATAGTAACATTCTGAAAAAAAATTACGTTTTGCAGGAAGTTAATGAATATCTAAAACACTTAGAAACTGAATTATTGCTTTCCAATATCCCTTTAGATATACAATGAGCAGCGGCTAAAGTTGTCATTAGAGGAATACTTATCCAAAAAGCATCTTAATATAAAAAGAAAGGCAGTCTGTACATTAATAACCTCACAGAAGAGTTTAAAAAAATTGACGCAGAACTGCAAATAGATTTTTCCCTTGATTTGGAAATTAAACTTCACAGAATTCAGAAGAAATAGATTTCTTCCACCAACAAAACTACTCTTTGACTGAATTAAAGCTTCTACATAGATACTCAGAATGGGCTCAAACTCCATCCAAGGCTCTAGCAAGACTAATAAATATCAAAGGAGGACCAAACTATATAAAGGACATAAAGTACAAAGGGAAAATCCTGTATAGAAATAGTGACATTGCAAATTCATTTGTAGATATTTACACGGAAATCTACAATCCCAAAACTCAATTCCAAAAAGAACAATACATAGACTTCCTCAATAAGCTTAATGTCCCAAAACTATCTTCCACACAAATTACCCAGTTAAAAGTCCCTATAACACTAAATGAAATAACTGCTGCTATTAAAAAACTGAAACCTAATAAGGCGCCAGGCCCTGATGGATTTACAGGTGAATTTTACAACATTTTCTGCAGTAATCTTACAAAAATCCTACTTAGCATGTATAATCATATCATATCAGAAGGGATTACGGACATGTATATGTATAATTCCAAAACTATTTTCATCCCAAAACCGAACTCTAACAAATCAAACCCTCTTAACTATAGGCTTATTGCCCTTATAAATGTAAATATGAAAATTTTATTTACCATTTTTGCAAATAGAATTCAGAAAGTGATGGCGTCAATTATTTCTCCAGAGCAATTGGGTTTTATAAAGCAAAGACAACTTTGTGATAATACTCTCACTTTGCATACATTATTAATGTTCCTTGAAAAGGATAATCATCCAAGATACGCTTTAACGTTAGATGCAGCTAAGGCCTTTGATAATGTGGATCTCAACTTCTTATATGTAACAATGGAATACTTTAATTTCCCGGATATGGTCATTAATACTATTAGGATGATGTATAAAAATGCCTGTACTTCCCTTTATATAAATAAAGCATTATCAGATCCTATTAAAATTACAAATGACACCAGACAGGGGTGTCCGCTATCACCCTATCTTTTTAACTTGTATCTTGAACCTTTTCTTATCTGGATCAAACAGATGACCTATTATCATATCCCAAAAATCTATAACATCGAAATAAAGTCCTCGGCGTTTGCAGATGACCTTAGCATTTACTTTGAGCTTCCTAACACAGACCTCCAGAAAATTCAAAACTCTATTGATCTCTTTTCTGAAGTTGCTAACTATAAGCTTAGCCCCACCAAATCATAAGAAGCATTTAGAATACTACTTCCCCCTTTCTGACATACCTCTTAAATATTCAGTAAAGTATCTGGAAATAAACTGCATGCACTCTCATCAAGAATTTATGAAAACTAATCTTTATAAAGTTTGGGATCAAATAAACAATGATCTAACCAGATGGAAAAATATTAACCTTTCACTGTTATCAAAATCTGCAATTATCAAGATGAATATTCTACCTAGAATTCTTTTCCATTTAAACTTTATTTTTCTTAATATTCCAAAAAACTTCTTTCGTAAAATGGAGACCACAATTTCTAAATTCTTATGATTCCTTAAATCAACCAGAATAGCATATAGGAAATTAACTATCCCAAAAGCTAAGGGTGGATTAAGTCTTCCAGATTTCAGTCTTTATTATCAAATAATCAACGCAAGTCGGTTAGTAAAAATAGCCAGTTATGATCCATATGACGAATCTTGGTCTCCAATATGGGTCAAGATCTGGTATAACTATATATGTTCATTCAGAATTAATCCTCAATCTATCCCCTTTCTCACACCTGTTGGTGAATTTAACATTAAGTTTTTGCCTCTTCTAAAAAACAAAATTCTTATTTTTCATGATCTGATGAAATCCCTTAATTTGCAAAATACAATCCCCATTCTTCAACCCATACATCTGAATCCAAATTTAAAAATCAATAATAAAATGATTGACCTATCTAACTTTCTTATTATCAAGAAGGCTACAGTCTGGCATTTTTATAGTACAAAAAATGCAGCAGAGGTTAAAACATTATTTGGGGCTCCTAATAAATATACCCTATTTTAAGACAACTCAGCTTACTTATAAAACAAAAATTCCTTAAATACAGTGTTATGGAACAAGATATTCAATTAACACAATCAATCATCAATTCACTCTCCCTAAAAAACAAAATTATCTCACATACTTATAAACTTGTGTCGTCCATTATACATAGTCATTCACTTTTATTTTCCAAATACTGGGATTCAATATAGGATGAAATCTCTAGTGAATCTAAGTATGAAGCAATCAGAAATACACTAAACTTGACCCCCTTCAAAAATCTAATTTACACACAGCTAATGATAAATAATAACTCTTACTACACCCCTGTTGTTTTACAAAAATTTGGATGTAATGAAAACTTAACATGTCCTTTCTGCACTCTCCCTCATGTTGACATAATACACATGTTCTGGAGTTGTAAGACCATCTATAAACTCTGGTGCTCCCTCAGAATTCAGTTAGAAAAAATGGGGTATGAGAAAACTACATTTTCTTGGCAAACTATGATCCTTAATATTGTTCCTATTGAAATCAAAGGTATTCGCCATCATGTTCTTGTCTCAGTTGTGCTGTCCTTAAATATTTCATTACTAAAAATTGGATCAACCCCTCAGCAGTTTCATGGGAAAACTTTAAGGATATGGCAATAAAATATATATCAGCGCACAAAATGTGCATGAATAGCAAAAAGAAAAATAATTATTTTAAAAAATATTGGGAAAATCTCTTTGATCTAATCCAGAATAAGTAAAATCCAGCAAATTTTTTTCTTATACATTTGCATTCCAAGCTGGATCCTTTTTGTACTAGGTATGGTCCAAAATTATTTGATAATGTAAACATTACACTTTACTAATTGTCTTATGTCATTTTATTCGGAGAGGTCCTCTGACATCCATGATGCAAATATATTGTAAATGTGGTGTAAATAGGTTTTTAGGACATGTATAGTTTACTTTAGGTGGTGTACCCCCAAAATAGTTAATAGTTTATACTTTATATAATAGTATGTTATCTGATTAAAGTTATCCTCCTCTTGGGAGGCCTGATTTCTATTTGTATTATGTTTCTCTGGGGCACCCTAGTGAATGTTTTACCCGTTCAGGAGTAAAGTACTTTTTACAATAACTGCTTGTCTATAAATCAAAATTTGTTGTTAACTGTTTGTATTAATTTAGAATGTACTTTACTTTCTTTTTCTTGGTGTGATGTACCTTACAAGTTCCTTTTCTTGTATTTATTTTCATTTCTTTTTGTA
Organism: Protopterus annectens; assembly: GCF_019279795.1. Lineage (NCBI taxonomy): Eukaryota > Metazoa > Chordata > Ceratodontiformes > Protopteridae > Protopterus > Protopterus annectens. The sequence continues at coordinate 106,251,456 of NC_056732.1, read as the reverse complement.
AAAGTTTTAAAACTAATAAAAATATTTTTGAAAAACAAAAAAAAAAAAAAAGAGAGATAAATGCAATGAAATGAGCCTAGAGTTTTCAGATCACATGGTCTAATGGTAAGCAGGCAACATGAGAAAACAGCAAGGGAGGCTTTGCCTGTATACGAGAGACACAAAGATTTAGTTTTTAATTGATAGGGTTGCGAATGATTTAAACAGCCTTCCTGAAGCAAGAATATGTTAAAAGTTATAGAAGATACATTTTCCACCCATCTCAATTGCCTTAAATCTAAGCTGTTGCTTAGACAGCGTATGCAGTTTCTCAAATTGGTATAGAAGCAGGCAGACTAGGCACCATGGGCAATCCTTCTCTTGACCGCATAATCTTAGTTTTTCTGTTAAGGGCACTAAGGTATATGTTTCTGTGATGATGACATAGCCTTTTTTATTCAGCTGTTTTAACTCTTTGATAAGCAGTTAATGAGGAAGAGAACAGATGGCATTTGAATGTGTTGTACCTTTGAGTATCCTGCAAGCTGTTGGTGTTTTATTACTGCTGGTTTTCAGTTTTATTTTCTGGTTACCTTACTAGTTGTAACTTGTTAAGCTAACTTAGCACTGTTAACTTTCAAGTGGTTTCCTTTACTAGGAGCCTGAGTGTTAAAAATCAGACAGTAGCACCAATGAACAGCCAACTGGTATATCTTCTCTGTGCCTGTGACTTGTCTGCAGTTAATATTTTCTGTGCAAGTGCGTTTTTTCCTTGTTAAGAGTTTTGTTGTTCTGCTACACTGTTTATTTAGTTATTAAAGCAGCTGTACATCAAATAATAACTGATTCCAGTGCCTAAATAAAAATGTATACAATTTTAAATGTATGTAAACCATGTTTCACTAATAAAAAAAACATAATATATATGCCTTGTAGATTAAAAAGGGTGTGAAAGTACCATGAGAAGGACTGTATTCCCTTTGCAGACGAGGATGTTTATTGCTGAAATCTTATAGTAGATTGTGCCTTACCGAAGGTGGCTGCGATGAAACATGCCATATTAAGTTACAGAGTATTAATTGCATGTTTATAAGGCAGCACCATCTCCTTAGAATAAGACAATTCAGTAGGTGCTTTCTTCCTCTCAGACAGTTAAACGTACCTACAGCTCAGAGTAACATGTAAAGTCAGGCACCTCCACACACAGACATTTACTTTCTGCTTAGTTATGTATGAGGCTGTAGAAAGCAATGCAGCGATATTTATGTTATTTTCTGTTTGTGCTGCCCGGTGTTAGTTTTATTCTGCATGCTGTTCTAGGGCATGTAATGTTACAACAGCCTGTAGGAATGTGACAGTGATGGGTACTAAAGGCAGAAATGTGCACAGTCTCTTGAAGATGGAGGTAGCATGCATTACTTTGCACCAGTGTATTTCCTTTAAAGTCCCAGATAGAAACAGGTATGATGGGATTTGTACAACTCTCCCTTCATACAGGTTTCTTCTGTGTTGCACAGAAAGCTGGAATAGTGAGGGGTCAAGGTGAAAACGGCATTCAACTTGCATAATTTTGTATTAGGTCTACTGAAGTTATCCCTTTCTGTTATATGTGTAATACAAACTACAATTTTTTTCACTATCTAGGTGCATACTGGACGGATGAATGAGACAATATTAATAGTGGGCTCAGTATTCTGCAAGTCCTTCTATTAGACGGGGCAAGTAATAGCAAAATAAACTATCAAAAGAGCATAAGTGTTTAAATGTCATTTTTTTCTCAGCTTATATGGAAATTGCAGCATTTGTGTCCCATAAGTGAGAGTGATATGAAATTTTACAACCCAAATGAATAGTAATGGAGATGGGAAATGTATATTTAAGTTTTTTTTTTGCACAGCAGATATTTAAATTATTTATATAATTTATGACTTAATTTAGATTTGCTTTATATGTAACTTGTTTTTTTTTTCATTTATGCTCATTAAGATGTTACTGTAACATTATTACTATCTCTGCTTTCTGCTTACCTCCTGAATGCATTTATATTATTGTTTTTCACAAATCTGTTTGATTTGCTAATGCAAAACATGCATTTAACAGATGTTGTATAAAGGTTAATGCTCGTCCTCATTTATTTATTTTCACAATCAAGCAACAATGATAGTGGTACACACTGACAATGGTTTGCTGAAGTTATCATTTGATATTCACTTTCAATCTGTTCATTTGTTGCAAATTATGCAAGTTATTTGAACTGATTTTCTAACTGCTGTAACTAATTTCCATAGCATTTTGTCTCTACTTACTGTCATTTTGAAGTATAATAACTTTTGTTCACAAAACAAAGAAATACAGAGTGCTGGACTTGCTTTTGATTGAGAATAGCCCATTAAAATATTTATGTTTTTATTTATGTCTTATCCAAAAGTTCTAGATAATTAAGCTGTAAAGTTTGCTGAAAGAAATACTCACCCAGAAAACTTATTAGAATAAAGTACATATTTCCGGGCCGAAACAGTTGCTATGATTAAAATGATAGTGATTTGATGATTAAATAAAATGTCTTTTTCCAAGTACCTCTGTTTTCATACTCATATGGGTAAAAACTTCAGTTATTAATTATCCATTCAGACTGAGTACAAGTAAACTGTGCATGGGTGCAGGCATGCTGAAAATGTCTGTGGTTAAAGAGGTTAAGTACATTCTGTCGTAGTTAGTACGTGGTGTAAGTACATAAAAATTGTGGGTTGGACCATATGCATTTTTTGTTCACTTAGGAGAGGGTGGCACAGTGGCACAGCAGATAGTGTTGCCTCATGGCAGGAGGTTCCCTGGTTCGATTCTTGACTGGGGTGCCTTCTGTGTGGAGTCTGCATGTCCTCCCTGTGTTCGTGTGGGTTCCCTCTAGGTGCTGCTGTTTCTTCTCATATTCCAAAGCATGCCGTACATGGATTGCACACTTTAAATTGGCCATATGTGTGAGTGTGCATGCAATTGTGTAATGTGGAAGAACTACAGTGGCGGGGTTAGCCACTCGACAGTGTAAACCTTGTCTCTAGAGGATTGTCACTGTTGAAGTGACACCCTGATCCCATGAGCAAAAAATAGGAGAAAGGGGTTGTGAATGATTAGATGGATTTAGCTCTTAGGACATCCTATCAGTAGAACCTAGATGCATGGAATAGGGATTTGCCCATCTTTACTGTAAGCAGAGTTTGGGATGCCTGTTTAAATTCTGAAGAGCAGAACTGAAAGTGCAGATATGGCAGGAGTATATAATTTCTGAGGCTGTGCTACCTCTGTGTAATCCCCTTCTTTGTGTACAGCAGTCTTGGAGTGAGTAAGAATAAAAAATATCTGGGATCCAGAGTTGTAGCCTCCAGCATTATTGGTCTCTGGGGAGCAAGACCCTCCTGCAAAAAATACTTAGTTTCAGAAGTTTCTGTATTCCCCTGAACTGCAGTTTGTTTTTTGAAGTGTCAGTACTGAATCTTATAATCAGGGCTTGAGCTCATGATAGGAGCTCACCTGTAGTGCATTCTGTCCATGCAAGGAAATGGAGAAGTTGTAGTCCTACAGTTGTGGTGAATCAGTCAGAGTCAACTATGAGGATAAGAAGAAAGCACATGTTCAACGAAGAAGGCATGTGGTGGCACCTGCATGTTAGGTCCAGCGGTGAAGGCACTTCACTGTGCTTGCCGTAGTGGAAGCACATGCATGTTAGGTCCAGTGGTGAAGGCACTTCACTGTGCTTGCCATGTAGTGGAAGCGCATGCATGTTAGGTCCAGTGGTGAAGGCACTTCACTGTGCTTGCCATGTAGTGGAAGCACATGCATGTTAGGTCCAGTGGTGAAGGCACTTCACTGTGCTTGCCATGTAGTGGAAGCACATGCATGTTAGGTCCAGTGGTGAAGGCACTTCACTGTGCTTGCCATGTAGTGGAAGCACATGCATGTTAGGTCCAGTGGTGAAGGCACTTCACTGTGCTTGCCATGTAGTGGAAGCACATGCATGTTAGGTCCAGTGGTGAAGGCACTTCACTGTGCTTGCCATGTAGTGGAAGCACATGCATGTTAGGTCCAGTGGTGAAGGCACTTCACTGTGCTTGCCATGTATCAGAGGGAATAAATAGTATGCATAATGATAAATAGCTGTACATGGATGCCTGCTGCTTATTTTTTAGCTATCATCAACCCCCAATCATTGCCACCACAGCACTTTGGCTATAAGATATGTATCAAAAAGGTCAGCTGTGAGAGTCAACCAAGAAGCTAGACCAAAAGAAATTACCTTTATAGTAAGCAATACCCAATTTTAGTACTTTTGATAATAATATGGAGTTGTAAAAAAGACCAGGTTGCAACTCTGAAGCAATTTTGCAGAAATGTTATAAAACTTGAGTTTGATTTAACCATTATAATAGCTTCAAAACTTTGCATCTTGCCTAAGTCCTGGAGGCTACAACACACTTGTTTCTTCACTGTAGCAAGCGGAGTGTTGTAATTATACTCTGAAATCAGGCAAAATGCAGGCTCATTAAGTACTTTTCTGATATTCACTTTTCATATGTCAATTGATAAAAATATTAAAAAAGAAAGGTGCTTAATAAGCTTTTGGTAAACACCTCTAAGCATTTTAAGCTCTGATCTCATGACAGAGCCTAATAGCAGCTAGTGCCGGCTACAACAGACTAGTGGCAAAAGTTAAAAAAGCTTTAAAAGCTGTTAGATACTTCACTCTGCTATACTTCTAACAGGAAGTCAGAGCAAAGTGCTTATCAAGTTTTGAAGCCCTTAGCTCCTCAGACACTTCACTTCTGCCCACTGCATGTGTGACAGCACTAAGTGTTCTACAACTTTCAAAGCTGTAAAACACTTCTACTTCTTGAACTTTCTTTTTTTTTCTTTAACAGATAGCACATGGAGCAAATAAACCTCCATGCACTACAAAGAATTATGATTGGCTCTCTTTAATCGTAGCTCGTATTATGTATTCTTGACACAAGTGTCAAAAACTTCACCACTCAAGCTTCTCTTTGCTCACCTCTCAAGATATATTTCTTGCCATTCATGTCTCGAATATATAATATAGCAATAACCACGCGTGTGGTGTAATTAAAGCTTAACCCACCGGTTGTGTGGTTTTTGGTCCAGGAGGCGAAAAGGAAACAACAAAAGCTGGGTGGGTTAACACCAGTAACCCCCATTCCATATATTGCTATTATTATTATTTGACATTATTTAAAAGAAACTATAACTATCTTAAATAATGGCATTTAATATAATAATGCTTACTGCCCTTCATCCCAGGCTGTTCTGATATACCGCTGGCGATACAGCGCGCCATACAAACTGTGGGCAAAAAGCGAAGCAAAGCAAGAGTTAAGAGCTTTTTTAGTTTTATTTTTATATATGTTAAATATGTTTAATATGGCGAGATTTAAAATAAATAATAAGCGCGCTTTTTTTTAAAACAACTGCGCTATTATAAAAACATATTTTACTGCGTATAAATAAAAAAAAGCGAGATCTTACTTCTCTATTGCACAAAACACTGCCTCGCTATGTTAAATGGGTTTATTCCGCTGTTTACAACAATAAAATAAAGAGCGAGGATCTCCGTTGCTTATATTAAAGATCCGTTTAAAAATTATTTTAAGCCACTTAGACAAAAAATAAATAGAAAACAACCTTTAAAAGTAGTTTAAACCGCTTTCCATTTTTTCAATTTCTATTTACAACCGACGGCCAATCGGCGTGCCATCGAGGCACGCTCATGGTATAATAAGTAGGTTAGAATCTGAGACCCAATCATAATCCACTCTATTTAGACCTTCTCAACAATATACTTGCTGTCATATTGAGTAATACTGTCAGTCAGCAGGACTGAGACTGCACCCATCTCAACCTGTGTGGGTGAGGACAAGCATCATGGCTGTGCTTCCTGTTGTCACATTTATGGAACTGCTCACTCATGTGTTCATACTTATTAGATGCTTTCAGTAGCTAAAACTGTTTTGTGCTTAATGCAGCACAAGTTTCTTAAGAGTTGTTGGTGGCATGTAAAAATATGTTGCTTCTATCAGTTCTTTTCTGTCTTGTGATTTCACAACAGCCAATTCTCACTGATACACACCATTATAACTTTGTTAGCACATGTGTTTATGTCTGTGCGTATATATGCATTTGAATTTTATGTGTGTGTGTGTATGCATTTGAATTATTTGTGTATCTAGGCTTCTGTACATAATGGGACAACATAAACAGAGGCAGAAGGATATGTTCATTTTTCATGACTGAACTGCATCATATCAAATAAAAATCAGTTGGCGGAAATTACAGGTTTCAGACTTTTCCCTTGGTTGATGCATCCTAAAGATGCTTGTATCCCTTTTCTGGTATATATCACTCTAGTCCTTCTTCGAGTTTCTTATTATCTGTTCTTGCATCTATTGCACAATTTTTTATAGCTTGGTTTTAGAATGAGTCCTGGAGTGTTTTACAAGCAACAATAAAAGTGCATTTTTCCTTAAACTTAGTTATTCTTTGATAGTAGTTTCTTCCATAGAATAACCTAAAACTACCCATACTATCAAAAAGCAGCTGCAGGATGTTGCTTTATTTTATATAGTAAATAGAGAGTGTATAGCACAGCGTCTTTAGCTTGCTGTGTTACTCTATGCATTTAATAACCATGCTGGTTAGCTATATTTTCAGGTAGTAGTTAGAAAGGCATGTATTTACTTTTGACAGACACAGAGTAAATCTTAAAATTAAATATCTGACATTTTCCCACCCCTGGGCATTGGCTTCTGTCTTGTAAATTGAAAATGGCAATTACTTTTAGGAAATGTCAGGTGCATTTGTTGTGCTTTCTTGAAAGGCTGACAGCTCTGCTCCTTTCTTTTGTTAATATGCTATAAATCTCAGCTTATGAACAAACTAAGCAGAAGTGTAATTATTTATTGGCTTTTATTTCAATGAAAGAGTTTATTTTATATGACAGGTTTGTAATTTTAGATTTCCATAGATATATTTGAATTTTAATAATAGATTCCCCTTTGTATTGCTGTGGCATATAAAATAACCTGACCAGAAGGAAGCTTTTGTCAGATAAAAATAGGGAACCTAACTATAGCAGTGTTTCTTATTTTTAAGAATATGGCTAGCAGTATGTCAATTTGCAGAGGGCTCTTATTTTTGTTGATTTTCCCATATAAGGTGTAATGGGAGTCTGGCATGTGCACAAAAACTGTTTTGGAGAGTGCCAGCACCGTGAAGTAATGTCTTTGAAAAACACTTTAAAGTTAATGGAATTTGCACTTTTTCTTGTTGTGTGTAACTTTGGAGTTGGTGTATGTAAGTTTGGGAGGGTGAGATTGTGCCTCAAAATGGAAGGTGCTGGAGGATTTTTCACCTGAAAAAAAAAACTCTCAAGTTTGACTGAAAGTAGTTTTCAGCAATTTAATTTTGCAGTATTGTCGCTCACTGAATCTGATGTAACAGTGTGTAGGAGGCAGTCCCATGGATATGATGTAATTTTTGTGTTGTTGCAGAATCTGTGAAAATTGTGCAAATAAAAAAATCTAGCTACCCAGTTTGTATTTGAAGACAGGAAACCGGTATATTTAAGAAACACAAGGATTAAGGGATGATGTTGACTGGAGCAGGAATGTCTGGTATCTGTAATTTTAATTAGCTTGTAAAGCATAGTAAAAGAAAGGAAGAACATTTTTGCCTTATATAGTATTTTTCTGGAGTATTAATGAAGTAAATTATGTTATGAGCTATGTACTTTCTGAGAATATGTAGCAGAGATATAGACTGTGTACAGAGGGTAAACTGTGGCTTAATTTTCACCCTACAAAATGTATTTTTTTATTAATTAATTCCCTTCTTCTTCTTCCATACATTGCTTACTTGCTGTTCTTTCACCCTACTGCTGAACCCCTTATGCTGACCACTCAGTCCAGTCACCCTAGCATGTAATGTGTAGTACTCCTTGCAAACTGGGGGGGGGGGTTTGCAGCTGGCCGGAGTAATTCTGTTTTATCAGTAGGTATTGTTCTTTCTGTGCGACTGGTTCAGATGTGCACTGGTGTCAACATGTGGCATGCAGCCTTCTGGTTATACACATTCTACAGAAACAGAGTTTCTTCTGCCCTGCATCTCACACTCTGTGCTAGAGATCTTTCTCTGCATGGAATAACATCCCCTCCAGTACCTAGAAAGAGAAAGTACAGTTGATAAATAAACTTACCGTAACAGTAGATGTTCGAATGATCACTGCTGCAATAGCCTTAGCTATATCATTTATATGCTGCCAAGGGTATAACAGTTGGCCAGCTTCCAAAGCTACACAGCACCTTCCACAAGCCCAAACCATCAGGCAGCTTGAGCTGAGCTGATTAAAAAGACATGTTTGGGCACCGAGCCCTTAAGAACTTTCATGCCACCCACTCTATTTCCTCCCAAACTCTCCTAGACATTCTCACTTCCTCCTCCATACTAGACTGTGCCCACTTCTCATCCCCACTCTACCTCCCTACTGTCTACCTAATAACTACTTTATCTTGACATTCCTATTAATCTCTTCCCTTACTTATCATAGACCTCTGATAACTGATACCTGCCTGCTCTCACACTACTTTACACCATGATACAGCTCCTCCTCTCTACACCTCCTTCTCCTTCTCTGTAGCTCTACCTCCTACCATCACACTTTAACTTACATCACCCCTACTACCCCTACACTTTCCTGCCATCAAACTTATCTCTCAGCAGCTTACTCATTCCCTATTACCCGAGCCCTTTTCTGCCACAAGAACATACACATATTTAAAATAAAACTATTCCCTCAAAACCCTCTCTCTCCCAAAATAAAACCGATATATCTCTATTTTAATCTATTTCACTCATATCCAAAACTTCCTATTCTAAATCTTCTACTATCTGGACATGTACACCCTAATCCTGGACCAGCCTCCAACTCCTCACTCCGTACCCAACCAGAAGCCCCTCCCCTCCAAATCCCACCTCTCAGACACCGAACTGCATGCCTGGATATCTCTTCACTCTCCCGACATTCTCACTATTTCTGAAACATGGCTAAAACCCATTATATCTGATAATGAAATCTTACCCCCTGGCTATAATATCTTTCACCAGGATAGACCCGTAAAAAGTGGTGGTGTAGCAATACTGTACTCAGACCAACTCACCCTCTGTCCTCTATCTATCTCCCCTCCCAACTTCCACCCAGCTGAAGTCCTCAAATTAAACTGCAAATTGAATAATCATAAAAAGCCATAAAATCTATCTATATACCCCCAGGAAACAACATTCCTATCCTTGAACATTTTCTTTCCTGGATCTCTAAACCATTCTCCTAAGAAACCATTATACTGGAAGATGTTAACATTAACTGGAATTCTCTGTTGTAATTTTTGTGTTGGTGCAGAATCTGTGACTCCACAAGGCAAGTATTAGCCTTTTTGGCTTCCTCCACCTTATCACTAGCCCCCACCCAGTTGAATTTATGCTGTAATAGTAGCACTACACTTGACTTGATCCTCACATCTCAACCTAACCTGTACCACAATCCCTCCACACTACCTGATTCCCTAAGTGATCACCTTCCTACTTCTATCCAGTGATACTCTCTCCAAGAGTCCAAATCCCATGTCTACAAAGACTGCCGCAAATTGTCTAATTTCAACTCTGACACCTTTATTTGTTTATTTATTTCCAGTTTGATTACCCGGGAAGTCTACAGGGCCCAAAGGACCCGTTTTCAGTGGAGGCAAAGGGAGAAAAGCTCCAGTAAACATAATACTGTACAAATATAAGAGATACAGCGATACATAGTATAGGACATACAGGGAGATACATAGTATAGGACAGTTACAAAATATGCACAGAGTAACACATAGTCAAACAAAATAGCTTAAGGTTGTTCAGAGGATTATACAGATACATTTAAGCAAACACTCTAAGAAAACACGGCAATAACATAAGGGTAGAAAACACTTTACATGCACTCGTTTAAAGTATGATGCTATTTACAATATTTACACAGTTGTGTTGTGTGATAAGTAGCTCTCTGAAATGTCAAGAGCTTAGACACACTCATGGTGAAGTAAATATAGGAGATTTAGAGAGGTTAGGAACCTGTGAGGAAACCTCATGGGGGCAAATACTTAGAAATTAGGTAGGGTGATGGCAGGTGCTTTTCCATTTAGTAGACAGGTATTTGAAAAGCTGGGATTTAAAGTTATCTGAGTTTGGTATAGTTCTTAGGGTGGAAGGAAGGGAATTCCATTTCTTGCCTATAGAGAAAGAGAGGAGAAGTTGGCCAGCATGATGTTTAGGCTTGTAGATAGCAATTAAGTTTTGATGTTCAGATCTGAGAGTTCTGTTGGGGGTGTATGGGGGAAGGATATTTGCTAGAACAGGACATTTAGTAGGGTGAAATATAAGTCTGTGTGCAGTGGTGAGTTGGAGGTAGTTTAGGTAGTTTGGGAGTTCTAGCCATTTCAGAGATTGTAGGGTAAGGCAGTGATGGGTGGAATTTCTGGATTTGGTGGCAAATGTAGAGATTTTATTATAGCAGTTTTCTAGTTTAGAGGAGATGGAAGCGGACAGGTTGGTTAGGATAGGGGGTCTGTATAATAAGGAGGGAAGAAGATAAGTAGTGGCCAGAGTTTGCCTAGTGGAGTTTGAGAGAAAACGATTATTCCTGTATAGCATGCATAGTTTTTGGTGGGTGTTCTTAATATTTTGTTGAATGTGGATGTCAAACTTGAGGTATTTGTCAGTAGTAATGCCGAGCAGTTCAGCAGAGGGAACCACTTTTATAGGTGAATTGGATTGACTAAGGACTTGGAAAGTACTTTTGTTGTAGGAGTAAGTCTTGGCGGTGGGATGGGAGAAAAGTTTTTGATTTATTAGCATTGAGAGAGAAGTGGTTTTGTGGCATCCATTCTTCGGTTATTGAAAAAGCAGTTTGGATTTTAATGAGAAGTTCAGAGAGGTTAGAGGTAGAGCAGACTATGGTTGAATGACTTTAGCATTAGGAATAGCAGTGTGAAAGTTATTGATGAAGATGTTAAAAAGCATAGGCCCAAGAATGGATCCCTGTGGGACACTACTTGAGGTAGGTAAGAAGGAAGAGATGGAGTTATTCCATTTTACTGCTTAAGATCTGTCTGACAGGTAGCTCTGGAACCAGGATAAAGTGTCAGGTGAGAGATAAAGATTTGAGAGATGAGAGAGAAGGTGTTTGTGAGAAGCAGTATCGAATGTTTTAGACAGATCAAGCAAAACTGTAGAAACCAAGTGTCCTGAGTTGGATTCACTATACAATCTCGAAATACTGAAATATCGAATTTCAGTATTTCAAGACTGAATAGTTGAACACCCTCATACCCAAAAACATAAAACCGCGAATATCACAATCATGACCATACATACACACACAGACACACAAACAAAATAACACACAAAACACACACACACACACACACACACACACACACACACACACACACACACACACACACACACACACACACACACACACACACACACCCACACCCACTTATATATACTAACTCCAAGGTCACACTAAACAAACTCACAAAAAACACCACCACACACACTAACATCCCAATCAAATACCCTTAAACAAAGACCACTTACCTAAAACTCCAGATAAATCCACAAACTGCACCGCATGTCACGAACGCGACACCATGATAGCAGAGTAAGCATTTCTGTAGTCGACATACTGCAGTTTTGTGTAACTGCGCTTTCGTGTAGTCCGTCTCAACGTACTGAAATTCAGCATCATCGAGATTCTCTAGTGCTTCCCCTGAGTCTCGGGCTTGATTGACAGTTTCTAGGAATGACAATAGAGCGGGTATATTGCTATAGCCTTGGCAGAAGCCATGTTGGGTAGGTGTTAGAAGACGGTTTTGGGTAAGAAAAGGCATAAGTTGGAGGTGGATACACTTTTCTAGGATTTTGGAGATTGGTGAGAGCAGAGCAATAAGGCGGAAGTTTAAGATGCTGGTGTTTTTGTCTCCTTTATGAAGAGGAAGAATATAAGCTGAGCACCAGAGTTTGGGGACGTATGATTCCTTTATGGATCTGTTAATAATGATGCTAATTGGGATAGCTATTCCATCAGCAGCACATTTTAGGAAGGAGGAGGGAATATTGTCAGGAACATTAGAGCAAGGTCTAAGTCTGGATAGCAATTGTTTTATAAAGTTAGTGGCGACAGGTTTGAGCTGAAACATGAGGGGATGGCAGTTAGGGGAATTAGAGAAAAGTGAGGGACTGGAGGGTTATTGTTGGGGAATGTCTTGGTCAGTTCAGAAATAGTTTCTATGAAAAATGAGTTAAATTCAGAGTGTAGTTCAAGGTCGGATTTCCTAGGGCAGGACAGGGGTTATTCTTGGAGTCTGGATTAAGAAGTGAGTTTACTGAATTCCAGAATTTCTTTGGGGTTTTTATTATTATTAGACTGGAGCTTGATGTAGTAGGATTTTTTGTCCTTAGTGATTAGCTGTTTTGCAAGGTTGCAGAGTTGTTTATATTGGAGCAGGGTAATGGGCAATTTGTTATTTTGGTAAATTTTCCATAATTTGTCCCTTTGGAGCATAATTTGTTTTGTATGTTTGGTTAACCAGGGAGCTGTATTAGTCTTTATCCTTTTGTTTTCTAGTGGGGCAAGAGCAAGAGAGTTTAGAGTGTCTAGGAAGACAGAGTTGAAGTAGTCTATAGCACTGTCAGGAGAAAGGGTGTTTAGAATTTGCAAGTCCATTTGTTTGAACATGTTAGAGAAAGTTATGGGGTTGACGTTACTGAGGTTATAAGTGAGAATGTATTTATGCTGATGAGGTGAAGAGGTAGTTGCACAATGAATGAAAGCTGGGAGGTGGTCACTGATGGAGTCAGGAATTGTGCCAGAGTTAGTTATTTTATTTGGGTCAGGAGACTAGGATCCAATCAATAGTGGATCCAGGGGGGTTACTTTTGTTAGGTCGGGTGATGGGAAGAATCATCTGAGTGAAATTATAGAGGTTAATGGATAGGGAGGGAGAGGGACTGTTAATTTTATTCCAGTCAATATTTACATCACCTAAAATGTAGGTTTCGTAGTTAATTTCAGTAGATGTCCATAGGAGAATGTCTTCAAGGGTAGAGATAATGTTACCAGGAGAGATATATAGAGCAATAATGCAGATATTTTTGTGTTTATTAAGTTTTAATAGTCCAGCTATGCGTTCGTTGTTGTTGAATTGAGGGATTGCAATTTGGAGTGGTATTACGGTTAGAAGGTTAGAGTAGACAAAGGCAGTGCCGCCACCTTTTTTGTGTGAGCGATCATGTCTGGGAGTATGGAATCCTGAGGGCAGGATCTCAGAATCTGAGATATGGGATTTGAGCCATGTTTCGGAGATGGCTAGGATGTCTGGTTGGTTATGGTTTAGCCAAGCTTGAAATTGGTGAATTTTGTTGTTGAGACTCTGGGCATTGATAGTGAACATTTTTAGGATGTGGTGAGGGGAGGAAGGAGATAAGAAGTAGGTACTGTAAATAGAGGGACTGGGACCATGGTTGGGGTGGATGTCCCCAGCTAAGAGTAGATAGTTGAAAGAAGTAAGCTTTAGTTGTTTAGGTTTGCAAAGTAAGAGTTTGGGTTGATCTACGATTAGTTTATTTTTCTGTTTATTAGCAGAGGTGGAGAAGATTTTATGGTGGAGTAGGTTCAGAGGGTTAGGCTGAATGAGTGAGGGTGAGATAGAAAGGAAATGAGAGTAAGAGTGTGGGTGGGGGTAGGTCTGTATGGAGGTTATTTTTGTAGTTAATATTGCATAAGTATCAGAGGAGTGTGAGGTGGTATAGAATAAGGGAATTAGGAACAGAAGGAGGAAACTGGGGGCCTGGAGAGTGCAAAGCATTATGGAAAGCATGTGAGTGCAATGGGAGAATGATAGGTGTAGATTAGGAGAAGAGGGATGATTATGTAGAAGAGAGGCTTTAGAAAGAGATATAGTTGGTTTACTTAGAAGTATATGAAAGAAGAGGAGACATTAATTGTTAGGGAGGAAGAGTGATTTAAGTAAGTTGGATGGATGTAAGTGGGTGGAGTAATAGGGGAAGGGTGTCTGTTGGATAATAAGTCTGTCTGGGAGGGAAAAGTGAAGAATAAATGTAGGTGTGCTGAGGTGGGTGGGAATTGGGGGCAGGGTAGGGGAGCAGAGTGAGCCCACAGGGCGAACGGAGTGGGAAGAGCCAGGTAGGTGTGAGAGGACAGAGCAGCAAGAAATAATCAGTTAGTAGGGCTCTGTGGTTGGGACTGAGTGTAGGTTAGAGGGAAGTAGATTGCAGAGATTTAGTAAGAAGAAGAGGTTAAGGGCAGAGCTGTTGAAAAAAGAGGTGAGATACAGCATAAAACTAGTTGGCCTTGGGGAAGAGAGACTAGGGTACAGAGTAGCCTGAGGGGGGGGTAAGGGTCTGTGGTAGGCTGCTAATGTGCTCGCTATGGGTAGGTTATTGTCGGTATTTAATCAGCACTTTAATCAAATACTGTCCACTATTGGTCATTCCTTCACAATCTCACTCTTGAAGAATCTGTTCTACACTTCAATAGCATCTTTCTTAACACACTAAACTCCCTAGCTCACATCAGAAAACGTATAATTAAATCTAACTTTGCACCTTGGTTAAATCAAGACACTCACTCCCTCATGCAAAAGAGAGACAGTGCCTGGAAAAACTTGAGTAAAGACAAAACCCATTACAATTTCAGCCATACAGAGAACTACGCAACCTTACAAAAAATAAGTCAACCATGACAAAAAAAATTACCTACATCCACAAATAAAGGCCATCTCTAACCTCAAGAAATTTTGGAATACTGTCCACAACCTGCTATAGCCAGGTAACCTCTGTGTACCAAATCCCTCCCCAAATTGCTCTGCCTTACAAACTGCCACACTTCTTAACTCATTCTTCATCAACTCAGTCTGGAAACTAACCAAAAAAGACACAAATACCTACCCTCTATTACTCCCCCATTGACTCACTCAACCTCCTTTACACTTAAACTCACCCCCACTACCTATATCAGATCTCTACTTAGTAAACTCAAGTCATGCTCCCCTTCTGCTGATAATTTACCTCCCCTCTTCCTTAAACTTGCAACAAAAACTATTGCATATTCCATTCCCATACTTATCAACAGATCAATCCAAGAAAACATAGTCCCTGAAATCTGGAAGAAATTCTATGTTATTGTTCTACATAAAGGGGGGTAACTCCACAGACCCCTCTAATTACAGACCTATTGCTATCTTGTCTTCCCTTTCAAAGATCTTTGAAAAATGTACTCATAAACAGCTCCTTGTTCATCTAATACAAGAAAATCTCCTCACTTCTACCCAACATGGCCTTCACCCTAACCACAGTACAGCCACAGCACTAAAATCTTTTATACACAGGACTTCTTCATCCTGGGACAACTGTAGATTAGTCTCATGTCTATTCCTTGACCTTTCTAAAGCCTTTGACACTGTCTCTCACAACCTACTCCTATCCAAACTATCTAACTTTAATCTCTCCAACTGTTCTCTTATCTGGTTCTCTAGCTACCACACTAATAGATTTCAGTCTGTGAAATGGCTGTCTGCATGCTCCCCTTTCCTTCCAGTTTATACCAGGGTTCCCCAAGGCTCCATCCTTGGACCGCTTCTATTCAACATCTTCACTAAAAACCTCTATCAAGCCTGTCCTCACTCCTCCCTAATACAATACACTGATGACTCTGTAGTAATTTCCACCTCTGACAATCTACCTCATCTTCTCACTCTTACCCAAGAATCTCTCCACTTAGTTGAAATATGGCTAACTTCTAATCAACTCCTTCTTAACCCCAACAAAACTAAACTCTTGCTGTTCCTCCCTAAACAACACAACTATCAAGATTGAACCTCACACTAATTTAACTGTGTAGCTCTGACCAAGACCTGCTACAAATATAAATATAAGACCAAAACTGGTTGCAGTCCCTATAGCTACAACCCTGCAATATCTTGGAACAAACTTCCTTAGAAACTAAATCCCTTAAACACCCTAATCAAATCAAAACAGACACTAGAGAATACCTAAAAACGAACTGGTCTAGCCACTGTACTCATCTTCCCTAAACTACTTTCCCATGCATCAAAGATTGCTATCACCTACGGTTTCTCCCTGTATAATCACACTATCCCCCTTTTCCTGTATAATTTCACTACCCCCCTTTCCTTGAGCAACTTACTATCTTATCTTTTAGCCTTTCCACCGCCATTATGCATCTCTCTTCCTCTCAACTCTGCTCCCATTCTGTCTCCTATATTGTAACTGTACAAGCCAAAATGTCTAGAACTTATTGTTTGCAACATTGATATATATCAATTTATGTATTCCATCTGTATTGTTAAAATGTTTTACTCTTGGCACAACCTCTTTAGCAGCTACTAGTGTAAAACTATACCATCACTGTATGTTTGTAGTGAATAATAATGATTGCATATAATCTAATGTCTTCTGGAAATAAATGTATCTCACTGTGGAGCTTTTCTCCCTGGGTCCCCGCTGAAAATGGGCCACTAAGCTCAGTTGGACTAACTCGGTCAGCAAATGTAAAATAAATAAGTAATTAGAAGTTATAGTTGACAATCAACTTAAATTCAATGTACATATCCAAAACTACATTAAAAAGGCACTCCAAAACGTGGCCTACTGTATAGAAATAAAAAAAATTCCTGACAAACGAATCCAAACTCTCTGGCACAAGCCTACCTTCTACCCTCCCTATTATATGCTGCCCCAGTCCACACTAACCTTAGAACAGATCTCTTGACTAAGCTTGAGCTTGAATATAATAAAATTGCTAGATTTGCTGCCAATCTACCATATCACTCCCACCACTGCCTTTCTCTAAAAAACCTTCAGTGGCTTGAATTTCATCATCAACTCTTTCTGCCTCAACTTCACCTCACCCACTCCATATTAAACAAACCCCACTCATGTCCTGCTCTCTCTAGCCTTATTACTCACTGTATTCCAAACAGCACACTCTGCAGCTCAAACCAACATCTCCTTCAGATTTACAAACCCAACAAAACCATTGGCAAACTTCTCTATAACCACTCTGTCGCAAATGCTTGGAATAAACTACCTCAACATATAAGACTAATTTCTAACACAAACTACTTCAAAAAACACTAAAAGACTATCTATGTAACTCATGGACTTGGTCTTGCACTGATCCAGTGTAATTAACCTCTACCCCTCCATTCTTGTATCAACATCCCCTCCTTTCAATCTCTCCTGTCTTCTCTCTACAAACACTCCTTCTTTCATCCTGTACTTGCTGCACTTGCACCATCTCTTCAGTCTTATAAGTGTTTTATTAATTATCACTAAAACTTCTTTAAAGTCTACAATGACTATATATAAGAGGACACTTGCTACGCCTACCAGAACTACTGCATCCTGTCACTGTAACTGTCCCTTTGTATACGAAGATGCCTTACATCTCTAGGATTATGTCTTATATTAGTAAGTATTAGATGCAACTACATTGTGCCTGCTATCATATTGTAACATTGTATGTGCTGAATTTATATTTGTTGCTGTTTTACTGTATTCACTGTATATGTGTGTGTGCTGAATTTATATTTGATTGCTGTTTTACTGTATTTGAGACTACTTTTTAATTCACTGTATATTATTACTTTTTTTGGAGCTTTTCTCCTTGGATTTCTGGTGAAAATGGGCACCTGCCCAGCCAGACTAACCCAGTCAACAAATGTCAAATAAATAAATAAATAAAATGCCAACAGAGAAAGGGAGGCTGAGCCCTCAAAGGACAGTGCTAGGAACAACAGAAAATAAGAATTTACACCCTAGCATAAACAACACCCTAAAACACACACAGGATGGAGGGAGGGAGCAGCTATTACAGCAGTGATCATTTGAACATCTACTGTTATGGTAACCAACTGCACTATGTTCATTTTATTGATCACTGTTCTAGTAGCCTTAGCTGTACGGGTAGATTATCACACCTTATTACATTTGGGGGGTGGAAGGAAATTCCTGGAGAATGGTCCTAGCAGAGCTTGATCTGGATCTATAGAAGGAATCAAGCTTATAGTGCTTTGTAAAAGTATGTATAGAGGATCAAGTTATTTCTAAAATCCAACCATTTTCAAATAGCCATAGATGAAGTCAAGACCCTCGTAGAGTGTGCCTTGACTCTGCTTAGAATAATTTTCTTGTGATGAGTATAACAAAAGATAATAACCTTAAACAACAATTTGGAAGTAGTCTGCTTTGACAAAGATTGTACCATCTTCTTACCTTCACAAGAAATAAACAATTGATCTGAACATGGACCAAAGCCCCAAAGGTGGTGGCGTCTCCATATTCATAAAGGATATGCACACCTCCAGACTAGTAGCCAAGCATAACGCATCTGAGATACTTCAGGTACAACTAACATTAGGTAAGACGGCGATTCAGGTGGTAGCCTGCTATAGGTCCTCAATCGTGTCCCAAGACTCTCACTCCACATTCTTAAGCATCCTGGAAACTTTTAGGGTCCAACCCAACACTTACATACTAGGTGACTTCAACTACCCCTCTATCAACTGGGAGAACTACTCATGCACCAATACACTGGCCCTACGCTTCCTGGAATCCATCATTTCCAATGTCTTGGACCAGCTAATTTTTACCCTCACTAGAGGAAGCAACATCCTTGACCTGGTTATTACTAACATAGGTAACCATTGCCCTAGTCAATTCCTCTCTAGTTAGATCCGACCAAAAACTAATCACCATGAAAATCTACATCTCACCAACCCCCCCCCCCCTGCAAAGGTAACCACCATGAAAACTTCTCCAAAACTGACTTTGGGCTCCTAAAAACAGAGGTGGCTAAGTTCACGGCACCCATGTCAATGGAAAATATATGCATCATTGCCAAATCATACACCAATGCACTGTACGAACACGTACATAAATGTATGGAGCTAGCCATACCCAACAGAACCAAGACACTCTCCTCCAAAAAAAGGAAGCCAATCTGGTGGTCCCCTGCCATTAATAAATTCTACAATAGAAGGAAGAAACTGTTGCAGAAAAAGGTGAAGTCCCATGACTGAAAAAACTCTCTTATTAGCCTCAACAAAAAGATCCCTCTCCAAAACCTCTAAAGCCAGTTACGAAGGCAGAATTGCGGCAGACACTAAAAACAACCACAACGCCTTCTATAGTTATATCAAGAATCTCCACGGCAATACCCAGGTTTGCTCTGAGTTATTGCACAATGGCACCTCCTATACTGTGCCAACAGATATTGCCAACATACTTGCCGACCGATTCAGTGCCAACTGTACCCCTCTCTCCCCCTATAGGACCAATCACAATACTGGAGGAATGCCAGGCACCCAGCGTTACTGCAGCACAGGTTAAAGCTGCATTGTCTAAGGCCAAGAATACAGCTTCCATGGGACCTAACAATATCCCTGAATGTGTTTTACATGAACTACAAAGTGAACTGGCACCACATCTGTGTGCTCTGTTCAGTCACAGCCTCACTTCAAGCTTTGTCCCTACTGAATGGCGCACTGCTGCAATCATCCCTCTCCATAAAAGTGGAGCGACTACAGACCCTGGGAATTATTGCCCCATTAACCTGACGTGTCTGATATGTAAGGCTACGGAGCGCATCATCATGGACCTAATTAGCAAGGATATAGGGAATCTCCAAACTCTAGATCCCACTCAGTTTGGTTTTGTGAAAGGTAGATCATGCCTGGTCAACCTGGTTGACTTCTTTGAGTAAGACCCCAGAGCTGGGGATGAAGGCAAGGCAGTTCATACAGCCTACCTTGATCTGGCCAGGACCTTTGATACCATTCCCCACTTAGGAATTATTGATAAACTCATCAGACTTGGCATCAACCCCAATATCACTAGGTGGGTTGCGAATTGGTTCACAGATGGAACCCACAGTGTGAAAGTAGTGGACTCCAAGTCAGACTGCTGACCAGTCATAAGTGGAGTCCCACAGGAATCGGTCCTGGTCCTGTCCTGTTTGGCATTTACTTCTCAGAAGTCCAGGCCAACACGCAGGGACTCTGGCTGACCAAATTCACAGACGACTGCAAGCTGGGAGGCATTATTAACTCCCCAAGTGATGCAGACATCCTACAGAAAGGCCTCACTGAGACCAATGGCTGGTGATGAAACCATGGCCTTAAGCTTAATGCCAAAAAATGTGTTGTCATCCCCTTTGGGAAAAACTCAGTTCCCTCTAATTACCACATAGATGGGAGCCCACTGAACATTGAAGGTGTTATAAGAGATCTAGGGACACAGGTTGACAGCAACCTCTTCTTTGACCACCACATTGCCACTGTGGTCAGAAAGTTCTTCTGTGTGACACATCTCATTACCAAGAGTTTTGCATCCAGGAAGAATGAGATATTTTTACTCTGCCTTTCTACTTGCGACTGCATATTCTCGCCGAAAAACGAGTTTCTTGCTATTCTAATATCTGAAAAAGCTTGTTTTTGCATTTTTACTGTTCCTGCACTTCTTTAAATTGTTTTTGTGTTGTAGGCTACACACTCAATTGTGCTAGCCTGTTTTAAGCATTTACAGTGTTTTGCTAAGTTAAGTTACTGTTGTTCTGTTGAAAAAAAGCAAAAAAAAAATCCTTGTTTCCCGCCTTTTCTGAACTAGAGTAGTCCAGATTTCAGGTCTTGCTGAATTCTGAGCTGTGGTATAAGTTCCTGTGTTGCCCATATCCTTACTTGGATAGGAGGAAGCTTCTCTGTTCACCAGTGAGAGTGGGGAGCTTTGAGCAGCTTATCTGTCCCTGGAGGAGTGGTCTCAGCCAGGCAACTAGTAGCTTATTGGCCGTTTTGGGCTAATTTCTATCTCTTTCAAGTACCCTGCCTTAAATCCTGCATTTGCATGGTTTTGCGCTTGTTTCAGACTCAGCACAGCTCCCTGTGGTCCTGCAGAGTGTTACAAGCAACAGAGAGACGAAAAGAGAGACTTTAAACAGATTAAGTTTTTTTTTCTCTGCCTTTCTACTTGCGACTGCATATTCTCGCCAAATCGAGTTATCTGAAAAAGCTTGTTTTTGCATTTTTACTCTTCCTGCACTTCTTTAAATCGTTGTGGTGTTGTTTAACTGTTGTAGGCTACACACTCAAGTGTGCTAGCCTGTTTTAAGCATTTACAGTGTTCTTCTGTTAAGTTACTGTTGTTCTGTTGAAAAAAGCAAAAAAAAAAAAAACAAAAAAAAATCCTTGTTTCCCGCCTTTTCTGAACTAGAGTAGTCCAGATTTCAGGTTTTTCTGAATTCTGGGCTGTGGTATAAGTTCCCGTGTTGCCCATATCCTTACTTGGATAGGTGGAAGCTTCTCTGTTCACCAGTGAGAGTGGGAAGCTTTGAGCAGCCTATCCCTGGAGGAGTGGTCTCAGCCCAGCAACTAGTAGCTTATTGGCCGTTTTGGACTAATTCCTATCTCTTTCAAGCTCCCTGCCTTAAAACCCACATTTGCATGGTTTTGCGCGGTTTTGCACACCGCGCAGCATCGCGCAATGTCGTGCAGTGCCGTTTAAGCTGTTTTAAACTATTCCCGGCTCCACGAAGTCTGCTCTTCAATTTTTCCCTTAGAACTCTACCTCCCTTTGACAGCCCAGTACTTGCTCAAATACCTCAGTAAGCACTAACAAACTTTAGCACTACATCCCCTTTTACTACTCTGAAGTACAAGGCTCCCTATTCGTCCATTCTGGACAATCAATAAATTAGTTTTTTAACTATCCAGGCATGTCCAAAGTGCAGTTTCAGGTATACTCTCCAGTCCAGCTGGTGAATCTGGGAATCTTGAGGCAATGTTACAATTGCCTTATGTACACAGACAACCCTGTTCTCTTTCCAACAAACTCAAATGTATGTGAGAGATGCAACTATACAGCCAAACTGGAGGCCAAGCTCTCTCAAACCAAGACTGGCACAGTCAGTCAGGAGGAGAAAGAAACCACTCGCACCACACAACCAGTCTCACATAGACAAATCGCATCAGCAAACATGACACATAAACTCACAAAAACATACTCGGAGGCTCTAAATAAAAATCTGCCAAAGCAGCAGAGACCTCCAAAGCAGACATCCAAGAAACCACTACCCCACAACAGCTTTCACGTATCACATACTTCACAAAGTCAGTGTGCCACACAGAAGCAGCCCTTAAGGCTAAATAATGCACCTAATACACTAGTAATAGGAGACTCTATTGTCAGGCACACTGACGTCCCGCTCACCAGACTGAATAAGGAAAAGGTCACTGTAAGCTGCCTGTCGGGTGCCAGCATCTGCCACATAACACAAGCACTCAGGTCACTCCACAGCAGGTACAAATATGACTCTGTCATTGTCCATGTTGGCATGAATGACCTGAGATGTAAAGAGATGAAAAGAGACATAGAGGAGCTCTCTGATCATGTAGCCCAGGCCGGTATGACCCTGACCCTGAGTAGCATCTTGCCCTCACCAAGAATGATGCCACAGTATAAAGACAAAATGATAAATTTTAACAATTGGCTAAGCTATTGGGGTCATTCAAAGGGGATCCAGTGTCTGTCAGCCTGGGATGACATGCTCGACAAGCCACGTTGCTTCACCAGGGACGGCTTGCACCTGTCACCCTTAGGTTTTCGAATACTGGCTAAGGCTCTTGCCACCCCCATAGTGCCTTTTTTAGGCAAGGCTCAAAAGACAAAACCACCTCCATAGACAGTACCAGAAACATAAAACTAAGGTTAATGCTACTCAATGCCAGAAATCTAAACCTTAAGATGCACGCACTCAAGGCACTCCTCAGTATGGAGAAAATCGATATCTGTGCAGTAACAGAAACCTGGTTCAAGGTTCCAGAGAGCACCCCAGCACTACCAGGATTCAACTCATACCACACTTTTCGGCCTCAGAACTCAGACCGAAATACTAAAGACGGGGGAGTATCCATCTTCATCAATGATACCCACATCACCGGGTTAGTGGCACTGCATGAAGCATCGTAGACCCTCCAGGTGCAACTAACAGTGGGCAAAACTGCTTTTCAGTTTATAGCCTGCTACAGATCACCCACCTTGTCTCAGGACCCCCACTCAGCATTCCTGAGAGCATTGGAGAATATGAAGGTCTCACCAAACACCATGATTTTGGGGGATTTCAACTACCCAAGCATTGACTGGGAAAACTACACAAGTCCCAAATCCTTTACCCAATGGTTCCTGTAGTTTATAAACTCAAACGCCATGGAACAACTGGTCACCACTCCCACAAGAGGGGACAACATATTGGACCTGGTCATCACCAACATGGGGGATCATTGTTCCACACCAGAGATAAACCCCTCATTGGTAAGATCAGACCATAAACTAATCACAATGGACATCCACATACCGACCCCACCCCCGGCCAAGGAAACCACTGTGAAAAATCTCTCAAAAGCAAACTTCACACTTCTTAAGACCGAGGTGGAAAGTTTCAAAGCCCCCAGGCAAATGGAAAATGCTATCCAAACTGCAGAATCCTTTACAAATGCACTCTATGAGCACCTACAGGAATGCATGGATCGTGCCATCCCAAGAAAAACCAAGACTCACTCCTCCAAACACAGGAGACCAGTCTGGTGGACCCCAGCCATAAATAAGCTATACAACAGAAGGAGGAAACTATTAACACGATAGGGCAAAATCCCAAAAAGGGAAGGCACCCCTGATCAGTATTAGCAAGAAACTTTGCTCAATCATAAAATCATTGAAGGCTAACTTGGAAAGTAAAATCGCCAAAGGCTCTAAAGATAATCACACAGTGTTCTTTAGCTATGTCAAGAATCTGGATGGCAACTCTCAGATCTGCTCAGAGCTGTTGCAAAATGGCACAAAATACACTGAACCCACTGACATTGCCAACATCCTGGCGGACAGGTTTAGTGCAAACTTTAGCCCCCCCCTTCCCCCCAAAAGGGCCTGTGTCTATCCCAGAAGAATGCAGTCTCCCAGTCATCACAGACAAACAGGTGAAAGCAGCCCTTTCCAAAGTAAAAAACACAGCATCAGTGGGACAGGATGGTATCCCAGGCTGCATCTTACATGAGCTCCAAAAAGAACTAAACCCTCACATAAACTCACTGTTCCAACTCAGCCTTACCACAGGTTATGTACCCAAAGAATGGCGTACAGCAACAGTAATCCTGCTCCACAAAGGTGGCGCCACAATGGATCCTGGGAACCATCGCCCCATAAGCCTGACTAGCCTGGTCTGCAAGGCTATGGAGCGCATCATCATGGATCTCATAAACAAAGACATTGGGAACCCCCAGACACTGGACCCTACCCAATTCAGCTTTGTTAAAGGGAGATCTTGCCTCCTAAACCTAGTTGACTTTTTTGAAATAGCTACCAAAGCCACAGATGAGGGAAAGGTAGTCCACACAGCCTATCTGGACCTCGCAAAGGCCTTCGACACAATACCCCACTCTGGCATCATAAATAAGCTTACCAGCTTAAATATCAATCCATATGTCACAAGATGGGTTGCAAACTGGCTCAGGGATAGAACTCACTTGGTCAGAGTTTTGGGTACCATGTCCGACTCTAAACCGGTTACAAGTGGCAGGGCTCAGTCCTAGGACCCCTCTTGTTTGGTATATACTTCTCTGAGGTACAGGCAAGCATGGGAGGACTGTGGCTGACCAAGTTCACAGATGATTGCAAGCTGGGAGCCATAATCGACTCTCCGGCCGACACAAGCATCCTCCAGAAGGGTCTTACAGAGACGGATACCTGGTGTCAAAACCATGGCTTTAAGCTAAATGCCAAAAAGTGCATAGTCATCCCTTTTGGGAAAAGTGCACACAAACTACCACATAGGAGGTAATCCACTAAGTACGGAAGAAGTTATTAGGGATCTGGGGACCCAAGTAGATATTAACCTCTCCTTTGACAATCACATTGCCAAAGTGGTTAGAAAAACCTTCTATATAGCTCAGCTAATCACAAAAGGGTTCACATCTAGATCAAGAGAGGTCATTGTGCCCCTCTACTTATCACTCATCAGGCTTTTAATTGAGTACAACGCCCCATTTGGGATGTATCTTACCCAATACCTGCAACAGCTGGAGAGACCTCAAAGGTACCTCACCAAGAGGATCGTGTGCCTCAAACAGATGCCCTATGCTACTCGACTAAAGAAACTCCAGCTCTGCTTAGTTGCTTACTGCCTACTCAGAGGCAATCTCTGCCTAACATACAAGGCCATGTCTAACCCAGAATTGATGGACATGCTCCACCTCAAGAAAGCCAAATCCATTAGAGCTACACGCTCCATGGATTTAAACCTCAGCACAATAAATAGGACATGCTGGAGGGATAGATTCATATCCCAGAGGCTTCCCTCGCTCTGGAATAGAATCCCGGTTCATGTTAGGCAGAGCCCCTTGCTGACCCTCTTCAAGAGAAATCTTGATGAGTGGATGGGAAATCGTAATTTACTCCTGGGATCACTTCTATAGCCCTGCTGGACAGAGGCTCGGGAATCTAGTCTAAAAGGGTGGCGAAAGCCAACACTTTCTGGCTAGGCTTATAAATGCCCTAGGGCAGATGGCCTAGTACCTACCTATGAATCTATCATCTCTCTCTCTACTCTTCCCTCATTAGGCCAATCATTGCGTATAATACCCCATTTGGCATGTACCTCACTAAACACATGCAACAGCTGGAAAGGTCACAAAAGTACCTCACGACAGACTCAAAAAACTCCATCTATTCTCTGTCTCATATCATCTACTAAGAGGTGATCTCTGCTTGACTTACAAAGCCATGTCTGACCCAGCTCTGTTAGAAATGCTACATCTAAAGAAATCCCAATCACTCCACACCACATGCTCCAGAGACCTCAACCTTATTACCACAAACAACAGAACATGCTGGACAGACAGGTTCATAACCCAGAGACTGCCTATGCTCTGGAATAGACTTCCCATACATGTCAAGCAGAGCACCTCACTGTCCCTCTTCAAGAGAGATCTTGATGACTTGATGGAAAATAAAAAGTTCACCCTGGGGAGCACTCCAGTAGCTCTACTTGATAGAGGCAGTGGGAACTAACGTCGGGCGGCACAATGCCAGGGCACTTCTGTGGGCTAGGCTTGTAAAGGCTCCAGGACCATTAGCCTAGTACACACCTATGAACCTTATACCTCTCAACTGTACAGATTTTCACAGAATGTCCAGATTTTTGCCTCATATTTTTGGTGTGTTCCTCCTAAAATATGTACTTTTCTCGCAAATAGCTGAGGATTGACGTCATTAAATAATGACAAACATTTGAATTTAAGACTCCACATCCATCAGAAAATTTATGGTAATGCAAAACCTATTATTCTGTCAACTTTCTGAGTTTGTAAGAGCAATATTTAAAATCCCCCCCCCCCCCCCATTTTAGGCTTTGTAAAGGATTTATTGCTCTAAGAGGTTGAGAGATAAAATGAACTTATGAAAGATTTAGCTGTGTCAAGATAGTACTGAGTTGTCTTTGGACATCCATTGTATGAGGTATCCTTTCTTTCTTCCTCATTTTTAGGTTCAGGAAAGAAAATGGGGAGATGGATAGTTTAGCTTGAAGTAAACACAGAACAATCAGTAAAACTGTTTTCCATGATAAGAACCTCAAGTCAGCCAGGTTTACTGGTCCAAATGGAGTAAGTGTTAGCTTCTGTTACACAAAGCTAAGATCCCAATGAAGGGCCACCTTTTTCCTTGGAGGAGGCCTCTTATGTAAAACCCCTTTCAAAAACATTTTGACATGAGGATGCATTGAAATTGGAGGATCCATGGGAAGACATGCTAGCATTGAAGATAAATGAACCTTAATGGAAGAGTAAGAAAGGCCATAGGACAATATTGACAGATGTTGCAAAACTAGAAGGGAGTCACCACAGTGATATTAGGGGAATACCTCCGAATCTTCAGAAATACACTGAATATTAGTAGAAAGGGTGGAAAAGCATACAGAAATATTCCTGTCCAAGGAAAAGAAAAGGTAACCATCTTCCAGGCCTTCTTACATGGAGTCCTGGAGCAGAAGTCACAGCTGATTGTTCCGAGAGGAGGAAAATAGGTTTACTTAAGGAACTTCCCCCATCAAATTTTGGAAGACCCCTGATCTAGTTTCCATTTTTGATGGTCTTCTCTTATACTGCTCAACTTGTCTGCTGCACAGTTTTGCTCTGACAGAGTGTAGAATGCCTGTAGGGTGAAATTGTGTTGTGAAACTATATCCCAAGCTAACATGGCTAGCCTGCAAAGAGGGTATGACCTAGTTCTCCCTTTGCTTGCTGAAGAACCATGTGACTGGTATTGTCAACAACAACTTGAAGAGGTCCCAGAGATCTAACATGATTCAGAGAGTTGAATGCCTGTATCAGGGTAGACATATATTTTATATTTATGTGCTTATGTCTGTCTGCAGTGTCCCACACACCTTGCAGTTTTATCTTTCCTAAAATTGCTTCACAAGCAAAGTTGGAGGCATCTGTGGAGACTGAGTTCTTTGGAATAGAGTGATGAATGATTTTCAGAACCCATTTGTCTGAAACTATCTGTTGCCAAAGAGAAAAGTGAAGATTCAGACTTTTTGGAAGGTAAAAGGGGCTGCAAGTTTGTATTTGTGTGCATGCTGGGGGAGACAAAGTCTCTTAAATAGGGATTTTGACTTCTTGGACTATTCTTGGTTTTCAGGGTTTCAGAATATGTTTTGGAACCTCCGTGCGGTTTCTTCTTAAATGTTTGTTTGCTTGCAATTTGTTGAGACTGTTTCTTTTTTATTATTATTTTTTTTTATTTTTACCAAAATTGGATAAGTGATTAGAGAATCCCTCAGAAAATTTGGAAAAGGAGGGCTAAAAAATCCGAGATTCCCTGTTTCTTCAAACTTTTGATCACCACTGCAGCAAAGAGGCTAAAAACTAAATCTATATCTGAAGGGGAATTTAGAATCTCATTTTTAACATTATCTAGGATGTTTTGAGAATGCAGCCAGGCAAACCTCCTCAAAGCAGTCACAATGGCCATAGCCCTCGAAGAAGTATTAACTGAGTCGTACACACACTGTAAACAAAGAGTAATGAGTTATACAATAGAAGAAACTAAATTATTTAAAGCAGATTTTTCCTTACACGAAGAAACTGCAGAGAAAACATTCCTCATACTTTTACATTTATCATAACAAATGTTAGCATTTGAGCAAGAAAGTTCAAAATTCTGAAAAGCAGTGTTGCAGAAGCATACACTTTCTTCCATGCTTATCAATAATCTTCCCATCCTTATCTAAAAGAGTAGGATTAGAATTAACTAAATGTTTAAGAGCAGAAGGAAGAGCTAAAACTATAGCTGTTGAGTCATGTTTAGTAAGACTGTATAAAAACTTGAAAGACTGAGGAACTCTGTATATCCAATCTACCTTTTTAGGGGTAGCTGGCTGACTTTCAGGAACATTGCACACAGTAACACCCACACCCTTCCGAGCTGGCAGAACTGGAGGAAAAGGTTCTGGAAGTTCCTTATGTAACTACTCAGTATTTAAAATTCTGGCACATTCTGGAAATAGTCTCAGAGAAAGAGAAACTACTCAGAGGAAATCAGAAATGGAGCTCTCCTCAAAGTCTGAATCAGAAATCAGAGGAGTAAACTCTGTATCTTTCCCTTCCTCTTCCTGTCCAGATTTAAAATCTTGAATATCTTAAGGAAAATAAGTGTCCCTATTTCTTTTACCAATAACTAGTTTATAAGAAGTATCAATAGCCTAAATTAAACCCTGAGCCAAACCCAGTAAGTCAGACATTTGAGAAGAAGTAGATGTATGTTTAGTTTTCTGTTTCTTTTTAACAGGAAAATGGGGCCATCAGTTTTATCAGTGGCAGCAGCAGCTTCCCCAGGGATGGGCATAGCATTCTAACAAAACAGGAAAGCCTTACCTGTTTCCTTTCCCAGGACCAACAAATGTGTCTATCCCTTGACCACTGAGAAGACCCCCAACAGCTGCAGAGGGCATCTGTAACCCATAGATGACTGTAGGTGCTACACCAGAGGGATCTGGGGTGAAATATGAACAGTCTGAGGTGCAACTAATGGCCACAGTAGAGTCAACTATCTTCAGGTGTGGCAGATAGCTAGCCTGCTGTGGTGGCAAAGGCTGTTTGCTTAACTTTTTTCTTGTTGTGGCTGGAAGAAGGACTGACTCTGGGACTGACAGTTTGTTACATAGTCAACAGGAAAATGGTGCCTCTTTCCAGGGGAAAACAAGCAACAAAACACAGTAAAGATTTCAGGCCAGATTCAATAAAGCCTACACTAAGAGTACACTAACTGTATGTATTCAATAAAATTCTTATCACATTTGTTTGTGCTTTCTAGTCACTCAGAAAGATTATACTAAGTGTACATGTAGTCTACACTTTGTGGTAACTGTGACATTGCCAGCCCAGCTATCTGGAATTTTGTAAATAATCATATGTCATTTGTGAATATTAATATGATTGGCAGTGGTGGGATATCCACATCACATATTAATTGGTTGACAGTGGTGAGTTAGCCATATTACATATTAATTGGCTTGTAATGGTGTGAATATTGAATTCCTGTAGCCTGTGTACAGTGGTCACTGAAGGTGTTTGTACTCTCAATCAGCCACACAGTGAAAATTCAGAGTTCATATCACAATTGTTTTATTTTTTTGTTAGCTTAGTTAGTCAGGGAGAGCAGGCAAGCATGTCAGCAGAAGATTATGGCAAGCTGACAATGAGCCAGTTGGCTGAAATGTGCCAGGCTAAAGGACTGGTGCATGCCAACTTGACTAAAGCAAACATGATTGCAGCTTTAGTCACAGCTGCATCACAGAATGGCAACCAGGATGACAATCAGACTGGCCGTGGAGATGTACATCTCTCAGGAAATGGACAGCTTAAACTTTCCACAGAGGACTTAAAAATCCATCTGGAGTTAAAGAGACTTGAGCTGGAGGCCAAGCACTTGGAAAAAGAAGCATCAGAGAAACTGAGACACCTTGAGGCTGAGGAAAATGAGAAACTGCCATGGCTGGTGGCTGCGGTGAAGGAGAGGCAGAGGCAACATGAAAAGGAGATGCTGACTCTTCGCCAGAGTCATGGAGGTAATGGGGAAGGGAGTAACTGAACCCCAGAAGCAACAAAGGTCAGTAAATTTCTTACACAATTTATAGAGGGAGATAATTTTGATAGTTTCTTTCATATGTTGGAGAGGGTATGTAAACAGTATAATGTTGACCAAGGGCTCTGGGTTTGGTTCCTGACCCCCTTACTCCATTGTAAAGCTGTAACTGTTGTTGCTAAACTGTCTGATACTGATTGTTTAAATTATTATATTGTAAAAAACTGTTTGCTAGAATTTTTAAGTTAACACCTGAAGCTTATAGGAAAAAGTTTTGTGAGCACAGACGCAAGGCAGATGAAAGTGTGTGTGAATATATTGCTGAACTAAGCAATTATTTTCATAGATGGGTGAGTAGATGTCAGGTCACCACTTTTGAAGGGCTGGCAGACCTTTTGGTGAGGGAACAAGCTGTTAGCACTTTGCCTGAGGACATGAGAATCTGGTTAGCTAATAGACAATGTAATACTGCAGATGAGTTGGGGAAGAAGGGAGACCTATACCTAGCAAGCAGGGCATCACTGCACAGGAAAGGGACACTGAGTGCTGCTCATGGGTCTAAGGGAACCCATGGTGGGCAGTTCTGACTGCCCCAACAGAGTCCGCCAGTAGCAGGAGAAGCCACTAGTCTAGGTACATGTCCAGGACCAAGGGTTAAATGTTTTAAATGCAACCAATGGGGCTATGTAGCATATAGATGTCCATGAAGGCAAGCTGGGGAACAAAAGGTGAGAGAGCCAGTAAGTGGGAGTGAGAAAATGCCAGCAGTAGGTTGTCTCGAGACAACAAGAGTATCAAACTACCACAAAAGGTTATAGCCTATCTTAGTGAATGGGAAAGGGGCCATTGCTAAGAGAGATGCAGCATCTGACCTAACCATTGTGAACCCTGCAATGGTTAAAGAGGAGCACTACTTGCTTCTACTCCAGTCAGAGCTATAGGAGGGAACCCATTCCAAATACCTTTGGCTAGGGTTCACCTTGACTAGGAGGGTGGAAAAGGAAGCCAGCAAGTAGGTGTGTTTGAGGATATCCCTGCAGATGTTGGAGACAAGCATGTGGGTCTGATAGCCTGGGGGAGACCCAGACAGATTGCACACTTGTACCCAGGACTGGTGAGGTGCTTACTTCAGGGAGGGAGCTACTCTGTAGCAGTGAAAGTGAAGGTGAGCCACAGCTGCTTGTGGGTACTGATGTTCCCTTGGATAGAGTGACTGCAAGGGCAGAGGTGAGTAGTAGTAGTACCCAGGCTGACAGTGAGGCACCTCTGTCAGAGGATGCCAGACTTCCTGTGGAAGGGGAGCTGGGAAGGGTTACTAAGAGAGAGCTGAGACAGGCTCAGCTCTCAGACCCTACATTACAAGGCCTGAGGTAGGTAGCTAGTGAGGTACCTGATTCTCAAGGGAAGATGGAATCTGTATACTGGGACAAAGGGTTACTGTATAGAGAGTGGACCCCTGAGGGAGGGCTAGAGGTGAGAGAATACAGCAGTTGGTGGTGCACAGAACCTGCTGTCTGGCACTTCTAGCCATAGCCCATGATATTCCCTTTGCAGATCATATGGGCATAAAACATATGGAGAGACATATTATGCAGAACATCTATTGGCCTGGGATTTCCAGAGATGTAGCAGGGTACTGCAGGACCTCTGAGCAGTGCCAAAAGTTAGGCAAGGCAGGAGACAAGGTGAAAGCTCCTTTGATGCCTTTGCTTGGTATTTGAGGAGGCATTTCAGAGGGTAGCTATGGATATTATGGGGCCTCTGAGTATCCCACGTTCCACAGGGAAAAAGTATATTCAGATACCCTGAAGCAGTGGCTCTGTCCTCCGTTGAAGCAGAAAAGGTGGCAAATACTTTGTTAGAGATTTTCAGCAGGGTAGGTTTCCAAAAAGAAATACTGACTGACAGAGGTGACATGTCAGACCTGCTGGCTTGTCAGTGGGGTGAAGCACCTAAAGACCATCCCCTACAATCCCCAGACTTATGGTCTTGTTGAGAGGTTAAACTCTACACTCAATACAATGCTATGGGCATTTGCAGACCAGTTTAAGAGGGAGTGGGACAAATATTTGCCCCATCTGTTGTTTGCTTACAGAGAGATGCCCCAGGAATCCACAGGTTTTTTCACCCTTTGAGTTGTATGGGCATAGGGTGAGGGGACCTCTAGATTTGATTCAAGATGAATGGGAGCTTGAGTGTGCATCCCGAAAGGATTTGTGTTGTGGCATATGTCCTAAACCTCAGGGCAAGGTTCAGGGAACTTATGGGCTTGGCCCAAGAGAACCTGGCCAAAGCCCAACAGCAGAAAAAGGTCTGGTATGACAGAACTGCTTGAGCTAGAGAGTATGCTGTAGGGCAGCAGATAATGGTTCTCATTCCTGTCAGACACAACAAGCTGCAGACAGCTTGGGACCCTACAAGGTGGTAAGGAAGGTCAGTGATTTTAATTGCATGGTAGAACTACATGTTAACATGATGAAACCTTACCATTATAGGGAGGCCCTTGTGCTGAGCATTTACAGTGAATGCCAGAAGGAGTCTGAGGGGGACATGGTGACTAATCTCCTCAGTGAGGCTCAAACTGACACCTCATTGAAAGGGGTAGCAATGTCCCAGTAGCTATCCCCTACCCAAGTTCAAGACATGCGAGCAGTGTTACAGGAGTTTGGAAGCATGTTCACTGGGAAACAAGGGTGAACCACCATGTGAGTACAGGACCCCAAAGGCCTATTAAGCAAGCCCCTTATAGGGTGCCTGAGAGAGTCAAACAGACTCTGAGGGAGGAGATACAAGATATGTTGAAACTAGGGGTAATTCAGGAGTCTGGCATTCCCTGGGCATCCGCAGTGTTGCTGGTACCAAAGAAGGATGGGTAGTACCAGGTTCTGTGTGGACTACAGGAAATTAAAACAGAGTCAGACACTTACCCCATGCCTAGGACAGATGAAGCCCTAGAGCAGCTGGGTGGGACTAAGTATCTTACCACTACTGATCTTAACGAGGGTTACTGGCAGGTGCCCTTGACTCCCAGTGCTAGAGAGAAGTCAGCCTTTGTGATGCCTTTTGGATTAGAGGCTGGTAGATCGTATCCTAGCAGGAGCAGAAGATTTTGCCCTTGCTTACCTAGATGATATTGCCATCTGCAGCCATTCCTGGAAAGAGCACCTTCAGCATGGAGGGAGGTGTTGAGCAGACTACAGAGGGCAGGGTTGACCATTAAGCCCAGCATATGTCAGGTGGGTATGGCAGAGGTCTCCTACTTGGGACATAGAGTGAGGAGTGGTAAGATCAGGCCAGAACCTGCCAAAGTGGAAGCCAGTCAGGCATGGCCTGCACCTGTTACCAAAAAGCAGGTGAGGGCATTCTTAGGGACAGCACGGTACTGCAGAAAGTTTTGTCCCCAGTTATAGTACCATAGATGCTCCCCTCACAGATCTGACAAGGAAAAACAGGCCAAATAAGGTAGTGTGGACCCCAGCATGTGAGCAGTCATTCTAGAAGCTTAAAGGAGCTTTGGCAGGACTGCCTGTGTTAGCCAGTCCAGATTACAGCAAAGAATTTGTTGTGCAGGTAGATGCTTCAAACCATGGGGTGGGGGCTGTACTTAGCCAAGTTTCCTCAGAGGGAGAAGAGCTGGAACATACAGAGTTAACTTGCAAAACTTCAGGAAAATAAGTTGAAATTGTTTTACAATTGTGTTATCTCTCAGTTTCAGTGAAGCAGACACAATGTCTAGATTTTGAGGTTTGTATATTGTTTTGAAGAGAAGTAATTACTAGGTCTAAAATGTAAAAGTGTTTTACGACTTCCAGTTCTGAGCAAACATCTGAGAGATATGTATTTTTAACACAGTGATGTTCATTTCTGTTAGCCTGGGAACAGAAGGCAGGTGACAAAGAGTGATATCATCCAAGCTGACCCAGCAGTAATGTTTGATATTAATTTAAGAACACTCTCAGGGAGAGACTTATCATTTTGTATTTTGTTTTTGACCTAGAAACATCCATCATCAGCACTTCTGCCTGCATGTTGTCTGTAAGGAAGACGTAGGGCATAGTATCTCTCTTAGATATAGGTAGGAATATAGTAAAGATTTTAGATCTTTTTTGTATTAATTGAATCTGTCCTGCAATGTTGTTTTAAAATATTTCTTGTGATTCTGAACTCTGAAGTAACTGTGTTTGTTTTCTGAGTGTTGTCTTGTTCTTTTATTATTTATTATTAAATATATTTAAACCTAACTTTGTGGCTGATATTTGTGAGTCATATTTAAGCTCTAAGAGTACTTCCATATGTATTTGGTGACATTGTACAGGCCACTCCGTTTAGCCTGTCGCTTGGTCAAAAACTACCATTTGGATAATAGTAACATTACACAGTAGGATTGACCACCCTTTGCAAGAGCCTTACAGTAGCTGATAAAGAGGCATTGGTGGCAGTGATAACTACCTTATAGTCTGGGCATAAGGGGGCATAGCTAGTAAACCTGTGCCAGCCTTCCCCAGGAGTGTCTGTGTGTTTGTATATAAATCAAATCTCAAAGTGCATGTGTGTCAGCTACTTGGGCAGGGTCAAGAAGCACTGGTTGAACAGAGATGGCGCTGGAGGTCTTGGCTTGACCCCTCAGCTGAGATCTTAACCCTACAGCTGTGCCAGTGGGGAGTCTTATTGGGGATCTGGAGAAAGAGGGAGAAAGCAGCCCCCCAGACTGACTGCGATCTCTGTGTGCTCTTAAGGGAAATTGTACTTTACTGTGTGTGTACTTGTCATTCTTCCATTGTGTACATCCCTCACTGTTGCCAGTGGTGAGGATTGAGGCTCCTTGATTATTGGGCCAGTGCAAGGGCATCACAGTAATCTTTATGAATCCCTGTCAATATTTAAAGCTGCAAAAATATCAGTAGGACAACTAAAATGAAGAGGAAGAAAGTGTGTGTTATGCCTGTGTTGTCTGTTCACACAGAACAATATACAGTTAGTATACACTTAGTGTAGGCTTTATTGAATCTGGCCCGAAGTCACTTTTTTCACAAAGAAACCCATTAAAAAGCACTTAAAAACAGAATTTTTCCATAGAAAAAATGATTTTTTATATTTTAAGAAACTTTCAAACTGACAGGAAAAAAGAGTGGACTCATTTAAAAGTACAGCACAGGCTCAGGACAGTCTGTTAAAGCAGAAACTCCTAGCTTTAAAATAACTTTCCTGAACAAGAAAGTGTTATTAAACAAAACAATGTTTTAAAATGGAAGGTTTTTTTTTCACCCAAGGGAATTGATCCCCCCAACAAAGGAACATCAAAACTGATTGTCGATCCTAAAAATCCTCAGAGAAACGTATTCTTTGATGGTAGGAAAGCCTGAAGGTTTGGTGCCCTGCCTGTTTTGTCAGCTTATTTCGAGCTGATGATGGTTTGGGTGCGAGGAAGGTGCCCTGAAGCTTTGGAAGCTAGCCAGTTGTTATATCCTTGGCAGGATGTAACCCATATAGCTAAAACTACTGCTGCAGTGATCAATATGATGAACATCTATATACTCTCACTTACTTCCTTTAAGAACTCGGGCTCATCCTAGCTACTCTTCACTAATGTTACAAAAAATTATTCTAAAGCAGGAGCTACTCAAATGTTTCAGTTGTTGTTTTCAATATCACCTGTCTTGAAATGACTATTTTCCATTCCAAAATGCTTCTTCATGTCCTTACTGAATCAGATTTAACCTAGGAGAGGAAAATGTACTGGCCTACTCTGTCTTAAAGATTGCTTAGAAATCCAATGTGCAGCTACAGTACTAAACTGCAGTTCTAAACCTGTTATACATTTTGTGAATACAGGATTCACTTTTGCTCATTCCAAATTTTTGCCCAAATTCATAATCTGTAGCTATTTTAGTATTGTCCTGGATTTGTTTTCTTACTGTAAGTACTTGTTAAAATAATAATGTGCATTTATGTCCCAAAATTGAATTCCCATTATGAGTGTAAAATCATACCTTTATGCAGGAGTTAATGAATGTCACAGTCACAAGAGAACTGGGTTGTAAAGCTGACAAAATGGATCAGTTGTGATATGGTGTCCTGCTAATGCATTGCCATGGCTTCTGCCTGGGGCAGAACTGATCTGAGTTTAAAGAAGGACAGGAATAGCCCAGAGGTCAGGTAATGTAATAGAAATTAAGAGACTGATGATGTTCATTTTTTTCTTGATGGGGGAGGGGGGCATGCTTTCATTTGGCCACCATGCAATGGAGGCCGGAAGAATGTCAAGTGTAGTAGCAAATCAAACTAGAGGGAGGGTCACATAAAAAATATTAGGAAACATAGGCACTTAACATGCTCTGTTTGGATAATATTGCATGGGAGGGAGGCATTGCAAGGAAAACATTGAGCTAAGGCCAAATTAATCTTGCCTTATTGAGGGTACAGCTGGTGGTGGAATGGAATAGGCAGACCACTGCTCCTTAATTTTCTGGGTGTAGACAGAGAGAAATGACTGGAGAGGCCAGAAAGCCAGACTGAGGCATTTGATGTTCCAGACCTCCTTAGATTTTTTAACAGAAGTATGAAATGCGATGAAGCTAAGAAGGTAAATAATGTATTGTGATTTTTGTTAGAAATGGGTGAGAGTCACAGAAATTACTGAGGGTTGCTTTTTTTTTACTGAAATGCTCAAATACTCTTTTACAAGTAACTTTTTTCTTTAACATTTTGTTAAATATGTGTCATCTAGTTTTAGTTATTCCTGGCTTTTATTCCTTTGTAACTACTAAATTAAAACTCTCTGACATTTCCAAATGTCCATATACAAGTTTTTCTGCTAGAAGAATTAGCAGAAGTTTTTGCAGGCTGTCTAAGCAGATCAAGTGATATGTGAATGGAAAACTGCATTTGCAATGCCTTTATTAAACAAATGGATCAAAGGCTTTCTTAGAATGTGGAGTGTATATGCATGACCTTATCTATTACCAAGATCATGAAATGCATTATTGAAGAACAGTTTAAAGAGTATTTAGAGGTGCTTAATATTGGGATATCATACAGTATATTGTTTCAGCAGTCAGGTCATGTACTGCTTCTACTCTGTAGTACTTTAGAACCTGTAAGTCATCAGACTGATTTTGATTTGGCACCAGGAATAATTTTCCCTAAATGTTAAAAAGCATTTTATGGACTTGCTTTAATATCAGAGCAAACAAGCATTTGCCTATCTGTTTAAAATCATTAGCTTTTGGCTGTCTGGTTTAATCAACACCATTAAATTAAATGTTATATCTCTCAAGGCAAGTGAATTAATGAAATGCCAAAGGGCTGCATAGCACATCTGATTCTGCTTTCTTTTCTGTATTTGAAAGTCATGTTCATATTTGTGAATCACTAGCTAAATATACAGTTAATATGAACATTTCTGCCTTCTCCTTAAATAATTCAGCCTTCATCACAGTAAAGAACACCTTAGATATGTTGTTATTTTTTTTTTGTTTTGCAACTCTTCATATAATGATCAGGAAACTGGCAAACAACAAATCTGTTAAAACAGAATATTAAGATTTCTTACAATGTAAATATGTTCATTCCCAGGTGTAATAAAGGCTTAAATTGCTTATTATCATTCAGATACACCATAATTCTTACCAGTTATATAGTTTCCAGTGAAATAGATAGCCAGACTGTCATTAACTGAAACATATGATCCAGCCAACCACAAAAAATAAGCAAATGAATAAGGAAACAAGTTAACATGAACCATAAAAGTACTAAGTTAGAAAAATTATAAAGAAAAATAGGAGAGTGCACTTTGATCGATAAATATTAATCACACCTTTAACCATTAACAATAGCTACACAGTGAGTCTCAAACCTGTAATTATCATGAATACAGTAAATAGCACACGTAGGCATTACCAGTTTCATTATTCCTTTCCAGAACTGAAGACATGTAGAAAAAATGTTGTTTTATTTCTGAAGAGCCACTTTTAAAATTAGAGTAAAGGGTGTGGGGCAATCATTTTGACTTAGCTACAAGAAAAGACAAAGTTTGTCAGTTAAGATAGGGAATGTTTCTAATCAAATGTTATATAAAGCCTTGTGATTACTAACATACAGCTAATCAAAAAATGCTTCTCACCTGAAGTATTAGGATCCTTATTAAAATCTAGCAAGATTTTCACCTTAGCCTTCATCTCAAACCTATGCCCAGTGACTCTCCCATTAATATGAGTGATTACATTCCACAATGCGGCTTACAAGGTGCAGGACCAAAATGTGTGGTCTTCATCCATAATTCATATGGAGCATGAAACCTAACTCTTCATACATTTGTGGGGATCAGTATTCCTTAAAAGTCTCAGTTGATGTTTCAACAATGTGGGACACTGTAAAGTTCTAGGAAAACTTTTAAATGAGTTTGACCATTTATGCCATAGTTAGGTCCTACATATCTCTGAATATGAACAGAAATGAATTTATGGAACCTACTAATACTACCAATTAGTAATATTTTATACCAGTGCCCTACTTTGTTACTTGTGTGAAAGCTTGCATTTAGTAACTGCAGGAGAGACACTAAAGTAGATGGTTGCAGCCTGCTTAGGTAGCTGTTAACTGAAGATGACTGACACAAAACATGCTTAATTTGCAATTATTTTCACCAATCTTTCCAAGCTTAAACTTCTCTTTCAGGTAATCAAGTGATGCTAAAATTGGCTGACCATTACAAATTGCAGTAATTTTTCAATGCAAATAATATCTTTATTAATCCAGTCCAGTCACCATAATCTGTCCCCTCCTTTTTTTAATATTAGGATAGCCCCAAACAGAAACCCACAGTTCTTCTGTTTTTAAATTAAATCTGATTTTATCCATCCTCTTTAGACCCTTAAAATTACATTTAAATTATGCCAACCATACTACGTCTCATGAGAGAAGAAACCATTGTAAAGCCTTATGAGAAACTGTACCTAATAAGATGACTTCTCTGGGGGTCCACAATGAAGATTTACCATGGAAAGATCTCATAAAATCCTGAATACCAAATGCTTCAGCTATACT
Source organism: Protopterus annectens (assembly GCF_019279795.1). NCBI lineage: Eukaryota > Metazoa > Chordata > Ceratodontiformes > Protopteridae > Protopterus > Protopterus annectens. The sequence continues at coordinate 106,212,096 of NC_056732.1, read as the reverse complement.
TCCTAATTCCATACACCCTGCACTCTCACATTTCCTTCGAATCAATAAAGCATATCAGATATCAGTCTTGTTTTATGCCTCGAGTGACACCATGAATAACTGTTTTAATCCTGGTAACCAATAGGAGTTGTAGAGTGTGGAAGAATGTCTAAAACTGTCATATACTCTGGGACAAAAATATTGCAGTGACTAAAATTCTACTCCACCATAATAAATGCAGTTTCCTCCAAGTGTGGACATTAATGGTTTTAAATTTAAATATAGCCTTATTGAAAGGTTATCATCCTGATGTAATCTAAAATATTTAGGATTACCTAAACACCAAAGACAAGGAAATGGATAACCAGCCAATTATAACTTGCACCCACTTTTTAGATGGAAACATTTCTGTTTTAGAAATGTTTACTTTTAGACAGTTTAGAAAAGTAAACTTTTCTAGGATGGCAGCTAGTATCTGAATATTATGTTCAGTAGGAGGCAATCAGCATGCTAAGATAAAAAGTAGGGGTGGGAAATGGGCAGCTGATTACTAAAATGGAAACAATCAGATGGGTTTTTCCCTGTTAGAACTCTAAAATAGGGGCTTGTATGAAGGGGATAGAATACCAATAGACATTAAGAGCTACACAGAGGGTTCCCATAGGATAGAGTCTAAAGCTTTCTCAAAGTTTGTTAAAATTGCTATAGCTGGGTTAGGGTATTTTTGTAGAAGCTGCAAGTGCAAGAGTAAAGCGTATGCATGGTTCATGCTGCATCTCCCCTTTACAAACTAAGGATGGTATAAATTCAGCTAATCTTATATTTTTTGGTATAAAGTTTTGCTTCTACATTCAGTAACAAAATCTGCCAGAATGTTTCAACCATTTGGTGGGGGGGCTTTCCTGGCTTGGTGAAGGTAATGATATGTGACTCCCTCATAGAAATAGGCAGTCTTCTTAAGGTAATAACATTGAAAACCTGTGATAGAATAGGGACCAACTCTTTTTTCAGCAATTTGTATAAGCCTATCCCAAATCCATCAGGGCCTGGAACTTCCGTTTAGAAATGTCAGTAGCCTGATGCACCTCTTGATTAATGATGGGTTTCATTAGAGAATTGTCACTTTCTACAATCATCAAAGGAAGCTTGAGATTCAGAAGAAATTGGTTTACATCTAGGGGAGGTTTTCCTCCAAGGTTATGTCTAAAGGGGATAAGTATTCAGAAGGCTAGGGGACTGACCATACAAAGGACTAACAAAATCAAAATTTAGGGGATTGGCCATACAAAATACAAAGAAATGCCAAAATGTTGCAACAATTGCTTTCTTCTCTGTAAGTAAAACATCCCCTTTTTCACATGGCCTATCCTCATCTTATTTTTATTTTTTATCTACGCTGTTGATTTGCCAACAATTTCTTTGGAAAGTCACCTAATGCCTAATCGTACAGGGCTACTCTGAGGTTGCAAACAGGCTCTCTTAGACAACTTGCTACCTCACTCAGTTTTGGATAATAGGTATTGCCACATAGTTTTCTTATTTTTTAAAGTATATATCTAATACTTGTTAAATAATAAGGATGTCTGACTCTCTAAACGTTTAATTTCTCTACCCAGCCTATTCAACGTTTATGCTTGGCTCATGTACATATCTCCCTTTGTACCCACTTGAAAGATTCCCACCAAATAGTTTATGACATAGTGGAGTTAAGGGGGAGGACAACAGATGGCGTATGATTTACTTAACATAGTTACATCACACAGGATCTATTAATCAAAAAAGTATCCAAATCTGTTTTTAAACTGAGAGAAACTGAAAAAAAAAAAAAAAAAAAAAAAAAAGGTGACAATTGACATGACACAATCTATGTGGAAATAAGGTTAATCCACCCCTAGGCCCACCCCTAGGCATGCAAACATTCAATTCTACCACCTTTGCCATCAAAGGAAAAAATAAGTGAAACCAGAGTCATTCAGATGGCAAAGTCAACAGGTGCCTAGAAGCCTCCAGTTTTTTTAATCTTTGAAATAAGAACAGTTTCATTCAAACTTCAGAACTCACTTTCAACTGGGTGTAAAGCTGAATCCCTCTAAAAAATATATAAATGATCAAAAACATCTAAGAAAATTTGAGAGGAATCTTCATTAGGTCCATAAACATTAGCTAAACATAGGTTACCTAAATGTGTTTATACTTTCAACATTAGCCAGAGTCCTTCCATGTCACTTCTCTTCTCTAGTATTTTCCTGTCTAATTGTTTATTAATGAAAATAGCTACTCCTCTTTTAGAACAGACAGCTAAACTCAATCTTCTGGCCCTCCTGTAAAGGATGATATGCAATATTTGTTTTTTAGATGTTTTAACTTCTTGCATAAAAAGAAAGTATAGTTATGTAAAATCTAAATATGGTATGGTAGATTACCTTTGCACTACTAGCAGTAACATTCAGATTCCCTTCCAGAAGCCATCATCCCATCATCCGGCCATTATACCAAAGACTTCCTGTTGCATTTAAATGTACACCTGAATGCCACTCAAAAGCTCCTTGCTTACTGTAGGGCATAAAGGTGATGTTCAAGCTTACCATAAACAGAACTGATTGCCCCAGTAAGAATACCAGTCCAGGAAACCCAAGAGGTAAACTGTACATCCAGGAAGGAAAGGAGTAGAGGATGGAGGGAGGGAGGGAATACTGCAGCAGTGAAGGCAAGAACATCTGTCATTATGGTATGATTTTAAACAACTTACATTCACTGCTGCAGCATTCATAACATTTGGGGGAGTGCCAAAGCTCAAGAGGATACTTGGGAGGGGGAAGGAGAAGAAGAAGAGTCCCCTAACAAGTGATGGAGAACAGCACTAGCAAAATCGGCCCTAGCTTTAGAGATACCATCCAACTTGTAGTGTTTAGTAAAGGTATGCACAGAAGACCAGGTAGCTGCTTCAAGAATAGAATTAGTATCTAAACCCTTGAAAAAAGCACCAGAAGAAGCCACCGTTCTAGTTAAATGAACCTTGACTAAAGAAGGAAGCCTCTTGCCATGAAAGGTGTAACTAAAGGAAATAGCTTTAGAAATCCAAGAAGCAATAGTTTGCTTGGATACAGCTATACCCAAAAACCTAGGATGAAAAGAAACAAACATCTGATCAGATTTACAAATAGCCTTAGTATGATCCAAATAAATTCTGAGTTGCCTATGCACATCCAAAGTATGCAGCACCCTCTCACCGTCAGACTGTGGAGAGGGGTAAAATGTAGGCAGATTAATAGACTGATTAAGGGAAAGCTCCTTAACCACATTAGGCATAAAGGAGGTAATAGTGCATAAGGACACCCTGTCCTCATGAAAAATGAAAAAAGGAGGACAAGTCATGTGGGCTTGCAACTCAGATACCCATCTGGCAGAAGTAAGAGCTAACAACAGAACCAAGAACAATGTTTCAAGGAAGCTGAAACAGCAGGTTCAAAAGGAGCCTGATTCAGCTTCTCCAAAACAAAATTAAGATCCCAGAGAGGTGGAACAGGCTTCCTGGGAGGTCTAATATTAAGGACACCTTTGAGAAATTGTTTAACCTTGCATCTAGAAGCTCAAGGAGGAGGAGATAATGGCAAACAAGCAGAGACAGCTGATAAGTGGGCCTTAACAGAAGAATAGGCCAAAGCAGCATTGAGCACCTCACACAAATAAGAGAGAACCAAAGGAACATCTACTGTAAGTGGGTTCAGATTATGAGACAGACACCACATAGAAAACCTCTTCTATTTGGATAAGTAGGATTTCCTAGTAGTAGGTTTGCTGGCCTCATGCATGACTTGCAGCACGCCCTCAGAAAAAGAAGTCTCTGAGGGATCAAAACCCTATCACCCGCAGTGTCATTTGAAGTGTGGACAGGTGGGGATGGATGACAGATCCCTTGTGTTATGTGATTAGATCCACCCTGTGAGGTAACTTCTGATGATTGCCCCTGGCTAGATGCAGAAGTAGAAGGAACCATTGCTGTCATGGCCAAAAGGGAGTCATCAACAAGATTTTGGGAGCATCCTGCTGAATCTTGAACAGGACTTTCGGAATGAGAGGAAGGGAAGGGAAAGCATAAAGAAACATCTCCTTCCAAAAGAATGAGAGGGCATCCACCTGCCCATACCAGGGGATCTGAGACTCTGGCACAAAAGAGAGGAAGTTGTCTGTTCAGAGGAGAGGCAAAAAGATCCACTTGGGGAGTACCCCACTGCTGAATAATGTCCAGAAACACATCCCTATGAAGCATTCATTTGTGGGACTGAGTTAAGGACCTGCTCAAATTGTCTGATATAATGTTCTGACTGGAAGGGATATAAACCGCCTGAAGAGTCACTTGATACTTGACAGTAAGATCCCATACCAGAAGTACCAACCGGCAAAGGTGAGATCTCATTCCTCCCTGTTTGTTGATATACCACATCACTGTGGTATTGTCTGTGAAGACCTTGAGAGGCCCTGGACAGAAACGAGAATGAAAGACCCGAAGGGCAGCAGAAGAGCTCTCATCTCTTTGATGTTGATGTGCTCCCTCAGCTGACGAGGTGACCACACCCCCTGTACTTTTAGGGAGCCAAAAGCCACCCCCCAACCCATGTCTGAGGTGTCTGTGAACAGTTCCTGAGAGGAAAAGGGGTGAAAAGGGATCCCTGAGTTCAGAGACAAATGCCAAATCCACCAGTGAAGGTTCTGTCTGAGGCAAGGAAGAAGAGGAACTACAGTGTCTAGAGGATGTACATGTTAAAGCCACAGTGACTTCAGAAACCACACTGAAACTTCTCATGTGAAGTTTGGCCAGTGGGAGCATTGAAATGGTGGATGCTATGAAACCCAGTGTTGTCAGAAATTCCCTAGCAGTAATGGAAGCCAGAGGAAGAAGAGTGAAAGAAAGAAATGAGAGTTAGGCCTTAGAAGGGGGCAGGGATGCTATCATAGACACCAACTGAATCCTACAAGCCAAAAAACATAATCCTGAGAAGCAGTCAGAGAAGACTTTGTGAAATTTATTGTGAACCCCAGGGTCTGAAGAAGGGAAATGACAACATGAAGATTTTACAAAAGAGTCTCTGAAGAGGATGCTTGAATAAACAGATTGTCTAAGTAAGGAAATATTTGGATCCCTTGAAGTCTGCAAAAATCAATCACAGGAGCAAGGCATTTGGTGAGCACCCTTGGGGCAGTAGAATGGCCAAAGAGCAAAGCAGAGAACAAAAATGCCAGGAAGAAGCAGAGAAACATAAAAGCCTCCTGAAAAAAGGATAAATTGGAATGTGGAGGTAAGGACCCTTGAGATCCATAGACACCATATAGGCTTGAGGGAGCAGTAGAGGATACTGAATCTGAAGATACAACATCCAAAAGCAATGCATTTTTTAAAAAGTGTTTAGGTGAGACATGTCTAGAATAGGTCTCCAAGAATCCTCTTTTCTTGGCACTAGAAATAGCCTGGAGTAGAACCCTTTCCTCTTTTGGGAAACAGGCATCTCTTGAATAGTACTCTGAGTCAAGAGAATTTGAAGAACATCTGGGGAAAAAGGGAAGCTGTTCCTGAGAAGGCTGAGGAATGCCCATAAATGTAGGGTGGAATTTACACACTGTGAAGTACCCCTGATGAATTACTGACAGAACCCAAGAATCTTGAGTGATCTGAAGCCAAGCAGGAAGAGAAAAAGAAAGGTGAAGAGAAAGAGGAATGTGGCTGAGAGGAGACAGTCATACAACACCTGGTTTGTGTGGAAAGGAAGGGTTTAGAAACCCTGAAAGCTGAGTAGCCTTAGCAGGAGGAGCCCATTTGCCACTCTTCTTGCCTTTAGTAGAAGGGCAGGAATGTCTACGAACAAAGGAGGGCTTAGCGGAATAGTTCCTCTGAAATTTAGGCACAGGAGAAACAAAAACATGTTCAAGCTCCTGTAAAGCCTTACCCTTATCCTGAAGGGACTTAAACCAGCAGCAGCTTCCCCAAACAAAAGTTTAGAATCCAGGAGAGCATCCATCAACTTAGCTTTAATAACATCAGGTAGAGGCTGGAGTCTAAGCCAAGAATATCTCCCCATAATGGAACCAAAAACAGCTGCCCTAGAAGAGGCATCCGCCACATCATAACTGCATTTAATAGAATGGCAAATGACTTGAAAAGAAGTCCCTAGAAGGAAAGAACAGAAGTTTTACCCTCAGACTCAGGACAATCAGAAATAAGTTGACAGGCCTGAGAAAGAAGAGTGAACATATACCTAGACATATGGGTGTGATAATTAATAGCCCTAAAACTTAGAGTAGCAGAAGTGTAAACTTTCTACCTAGCCATTCCATAGTTCTGCTGTCCTTGTCAGAAGGCAGTAACTTGAGCGAAGGAAGAAATTGAGATGGCTTATCAGAAGCTATAGAGACTACAGAAGGGTCAGTAGAAGGACATTTATACAAAAAGAAACAATCCTCAAGCAGCCTATAAAACCTATCAGGCTTCTTGGGAGCAGGGGGTAATGAATCAGGAGCATGAGAGACAGTGGAAAAAGCATCCAGCAAAGCAGCCAAAACAGGAGGAATAGCTGCAGGTTGAGGAGACTCCAACTGTAGCAACTGATAGTACCTCCTATGGATGTCAGGGACCTGAGCACAGTCCCACTTAAAAAAAAAATCCATCATCCTAGAGAGCGTATCCCCGAAGGAAATTTCCTGAAAAGGAGCATCAGGACTAATAGATTCCTCCTACTCTGACCCATAGTCCAAAGGAGAAGAAATCTGAGTAGAATAAGTCAGGGATTTATTATCAGAATCCGACTCAGTCTCAGAAGGATCCTGTTCTCTAGGTCTTTTAAGGGGAGTAGAGAACCAAGGAGGAGCACAAACTGAAACCCTATGAGGAGGCTTTTAAGTCATTAAAGCAGAAAATAGCCCTTGAGTGAAAGCCTGCCATCCACTTTGAGGATCCCTAGGAGCAGAAGAAACATGTTTAAGTTTTTGTTTCTTTTTAAGGGAATGAACATCCCCTCCAAAAAACTGAGAAGAGTCAGACCCAGGATGGCAATCGAGAACTGTAGTAGGAACTTCTTCCCCAACTATAAATCTGAGGAACTCCCCTAAGCCCCTCAGAAAAAATAATCATGGTTCCCCTGAACATCTTAGATGTACACCTATAAAGCTTCATCGGATGTGCTACCAGTCATAACCCACCAAAATGGTCACAGTAGAGAATCCGACAACACAGCCTGGTGAACCTCCGGGTTTGTAACAACCTTAGAAGAAGCACCTGGTAGAGTCTGGACAGGGGAAGATTCCAGTCGCACCTTCTTCAGCTTCTTCTTCCCTAACAGCTAACCCTCTGGGCAGAAGATTTCATCCATTGTATCTTTAGCAAGAAGCTTAAAATGCTGGTTCTCAAGATACAAGTAAATGGAAGAAAGTCTGCTGTGAAATGTTTTAGGCATGACTACCTGGCAATAGAACAGGATGTATGGTCATGAGATGCTCCTAGACAAAAAAGACACATATTGTGGTAGTCTTTATAGGGAATCTGTCTCCCACACTGGGCATTTACCCTTCCTGGATGACATTAACCCCAAGGAGCACAATTATAACAGGTATGGGGAAATCAGAAATGGCCACCTACAAAACAGGGGTGTCTCTAAGAAACTAACTAGTACAGGTAGAGAAATTAAAAAACGCACAGAAGTTATTTCCCCAGCTGAAGAAGATCATCTCCCCAGACAAATGAAACACAGACACACCCATCAAATGTTGCCTGTGATTTTATGCTCATTATTTTTGCTTAGGAAAAATATGGAGACGTTTATCCTTATCTATTTTTGTGTACACTGTGTGACACCCCACCACTGGCAACGGTTATCAAGGAGCCTCAGTCCTCACCACTAGCACCAATGGGGGATGTACATTGGCAGGATGACAAGTTACACACACAGTATTTCCAGGTGCAGCTGTCTGCATCAAGTGCAGTTTCCCTTAAGAGCACACAGAGACCACAGTCAGTCCAGGGCTGGTTTCTACCTCTTTCTCCAGATCCCCAGTACGACTCCCCACTGGTACAGCTATAGAGTTGGGCTCTCAGCTGAGTGACCAAGCCAAGACCTCCAGCACCCTCTCTGTCCAAGTGATGCTTTGTGTCCCTGCTCAAGCAGCTGACACACATACTCTTTGAGTTTGATTTTATATACAAACACACACACACACACACACACACACACACACACACACACACACACACACACACACACACACACACACACACACACCTGGGAAAGGCTGGCACAGGTTTACTAGCTATGCCCCCTTCTGGCCAAACTACAAGGTAGTTTTTACTGCACCAGCCACATCCTTGTCAGCTACTTTAAGGCCCTTAACAACAGGTGTCCAATCTTACTATGTAATGTTACTATCAATACAAATGGTAGTTTGACCAAGAGCAAGGCTATTAGGAGTGGCCCACTGTGTTACCTAATAAATATACAAGTACTCTCAGAACTTAAATATGTCTCACAAATATCAGCCACAATGAAAGGTTTAAATATACTTAATAATAGATAATAAAAGAACAAGAAAATACTCAGTAAATATTCACAGTTACATCAGAGTTCAAAAATCAGAGGAAATGTTTAAAACAACATTGCAGGACAGTCTCAAATAAAAAAAAGAAAACATCTAAGCTGTACTAAGATGTTCTTCTCAGGTCAAACACACAATGCAAAATGCTTAGTCTCTCTCTCTCAGAGAGTTGTTAAATTCATATTTCAAATACTACTGCTGGGGTAGTTTGCAGCTTGATATCACTTCTTATCATCTGACTATCCCAGGTGAAAACCCCCACTGATGCAGCTGTTATAATTTATTGTCTACCTGTGAAATACATAAACATTGACTTCTCTTAGATGTAAGGCAGATCCTGGAATTCATAAAACAATAAACACTTCCAAGACAATACAAAACTTCTAGTTCTAGACATTATGTCTCCTGTTGCACTGAAACTGAAGGATAACATCTCTTTAGTTTATGGCCCAGCCATAAAGTAACTTAATTTCAACTATTCTTCTGAAGTTTTTCAAGTTAATCTCCTATGTTTTTATCTCTCCTGTTAAAATATATATGTCTAAACAGTTACAATAGTGCATATACATTTCTGCTCAGTACTTTACAAAATATCTGTTCAACACACGTCTGTACAATATGGCATACAGTTCTAACACATCTGTAACACGAGCATCTTACATGAGCATGTTGACATTCACAAATGACACACAACCACTTAAAATTCCAGATAGCTGGGCTGGCAGTATCTCCTTCTGTCACACTTCTATATAAATCATATTAATATTCACAAATGACATATTATTTACAAAATTCCAGCTAGCTGGGCTGGCAATATCTCCTTCTGTCACACGTCTATATCTTCTTCTTCTTTTGGCTGCTCCCATTAGGGGTCGCCACAGCAGATCAATTGTTTCCATTTCTTCCTGTCGTCTGCATCTTGCTCTGTCACACCAATCACCTGCATGTCCTCTCTCACCACATACATAAACCTTATCTTAGACTTCCCTCTTTTCCTGTTACCTGGCAGCTTCATCCTTAGCATCTTTTTCCCAATATACTCTGCATCCCTCCTCAGCACATGTCAAAACCAGCATAATATTGCCTCTCTGGCTTTGTCTCCAAACCTTCCAACCTGGGCTGACCTTCTAATATACTTATTCCTAATCCTGTCCATCCTCGTCGTACCCAGTGCAAATCTTAACATCTTCAACTCTGCCACGTCAAGCTCTGACTCCTGCCTTTTTGTCAATCCCACTGTCTCCAACCCATATAACATAACTGGTCTCACTACCCTCTTGTAGACCTTCCCTTTCACTCTTACTGGTACTCGTCTGTCGTAAATCACTCCTGACACTCTTCTCCACCCACTCCATCCTGCCTGTACTCTCTTCTTCACCTCTCTTCCACACTCACCATTACTCTGAACTGTTGATCCCAAGTACTTAAACTCATCCACCTTCGCCTCCTCTACACCCTGCATCCTCCCCATTCCTCTATCCTCCCTCTCATTCACACACATATATTCTGTCTTAGTCCTGCTGACCTTCATTCCTCTTCCCTCTAGAGCATATCTCCACCTCTCCAGGGTCTCCTCCACCTGTTCCCTACTCTCACTACAGATCAGAATGTCATCTGCAAACATCATATTCCACGGGGACTCCTGTCTGATCTCATCTGTCAACCTGTCCATCACCATTGCAAATAAGAAAGGGCTCAGAACTGATCTTTGATGTAATCCCACCTCCACCTTAAACGCATCCGTCACTCCCACTGCAGACCTCACCGCTGTCACACTACCCTCATGCATATCCTGTACCACTCTTACATACTTCTCTGACACTCCCGACTTCCTCATACAATGCCACAACTCCCCTCTAGGCACCCTGTCATATGCTTTCTCTAAATCCACAAAGACACAATGCAACTCCTTCTGACCTTCTATGTACTTCTCCATCAACACTCTCAGAGCAAACATCGTATCTGTAGTGCTTTTTCCTGGCATGAAACCATACTGCTGATCACTAATCATCACCTCCCTTCTTAACCTAGCTTCCACTACTCTTTCCCATAACTTCATGCTGTGACTGAACAGTTTAATCCCTCTGTAGTTACTACAGCTCTGCACATCACCCTTATTCTTAAAAATCGGTACCAAAACACTTTCTCCATTCCTCAGGCATCCTCTCACTTTCCAAGATTTCATTAAACAATCTAGTTAAAAACTTTGTATAAATCATATTAATATTCACAAATGACATATATTTATTTACAAAATTCCAGCTAGCTGGGCTGGCAGTATCTCCTTTCATGACACACTGTTTTACCAGTGGCTTTGGCATCTTTATCCATAGACGTGCTAGCAGCAGTATACTGTTGTGCTTCTTCCAAAGGAGTAAAAGAGTTCTCAGCAGGCATACTGAAAATGAGTTTCCGTACTGGACCCTTTCTCATCCTCTGAGATAGACTACTTACTTTCTTTGGTATAGTGCCAGTAGAATGTCAGCTAAACACAAAATCTCTTTTCCTGTGGGATGGGAGAGCTAGACATGTACCTGGCTGGGTTGGCTTGTTCAAGTGCCTGGACTCTCCTACTCCAGTTTTACCATTTGATTGACCAAAAGCAGGTGGACTGGGTATGTTTTTCAGCAGACAGATGGTCTGGTCCATTTCATAAGCAGTGTATCTGTATATTTAAAATATGTCAAGATGCCATTCTTATAGCACATCTCCCTAGCATCTGCATACTCTCATTGCTTAGCTATTAAATTCTGAGAAAAGTTGTGCACCAGTGTGACTTCATGGCCTAATAACTTAAAGGACTTCTCTTCACTTCCTGACACTAAGAAAGGCTCTCTCTTAACAAAAGATAAAACTCAAAAGATGATATGCCAAGATGGCATACTTCTTTCTGATGGTAGATATATGGCTTTATGTATTCTTTCCATCTTTATCCAAGATTTAAGTTGTAAGGCCATTAAAAGATGAGTCTCCATAAAGATAAGTTTGTTATTCATTTTGACTTTTTCTGGAAGGCCTGTTAAGAATACATTGCTTTGTCTACATTTATTTTCTAGGTCATCCAATTTTTTTCAATAGCTGAATCTCTGTACCATGCAGCATGGGCACTAATTGCAAATCCTGGATGGATTCTGACTGTAGGGTGGTTACGATTACAAAACAATCCATTTTAGTCTTGAGAGCCTCTATTTCCTTAGAATTGTTATTAACCAAGGCCTTTGTTTTAGCCACATTGGCCAGGACATGTGATATTAGGGTTGTTAAGGAGTTGAATTTCATTTCTAAGGCCCTCCAGTCCTGTGAATGTCCAAATGCCTCCTACATTGTAAAATAATCCTACAGAAAGACATACTACAAGCATGATGCTTCTAAAGCTGAAACTCAGTGTAGAAAACCACTAATATATGAAACGAGGTTTCTAGCCCAGGGACTGGAGTTATCTCAAAACAGTACTGCTATGTTTAACATCACTGTGCCTGCAGAAGCTTTGGATATGCCTTGATTATGTTTTGGTAATTAAGATACTGTTTAGTCTAAATAAATGCATTGTATATATAAATTATTGAAACTTCAAATATAAGTATAAATTAATTACTTTCTAAATAGTGGGCATTTACAAATGTGTATACTATTCATGCAGAAGTTGCTGTGTGCTTCTCACGATAACAAAATTGCAAGTTTATAGTTTGTGATTCAGAATTTTGTTTAATCTGTGACTATATATATTTTTTTGCCCACAGTTATATTACTTGGAATCAGAAAGCTGGTCAGTCTTCATTATGTCCCCATTAGCCATTAATTTTCATGGACCCATCCTAGTAACATGAGGACATAATATCCTTTTCTGTTCTTACCATATATGGAAAAGTGTGAAGAATCCTTAGCATATTCTGATATTCATATATATATATATATATATATATATATATATATATATATATATATATATATATATATATATATATAATTCATCTGTGGAATTTGATTCTGACTCAAAAGATAAGAAGTCTCTTTTATTTTGGAGGGACATTCATTTTGATTAAAGAACTTTCAAAGTCGGCCACAAAAGAGCTTTCTTCCAAAAAGAAAACATATTTGTAGATGGTGAAAATTACAAAATCATGCCCACTTGCCATTCTTCTTATCACTCTATGTTACTCATGCCTACAATAAGTTTCCCTAGTTTCCCTAAGAGTCTGATTCACACCCACCTGCTTCAAATAAATCTGATCATTTTTACAGGGGCTGGCCTTGAGGTTATTGATTTAGCTATACAGAAGAAGTCTAAGAAATGTTGGGCTTTTAAAACTGTCAAGTGATTAAATTGGGTTCTCAGCAAAGTTTCCAAACAAGGTTTATACTTCTGCCACACTAGAGAGCAGGCCTATTAATTACCAACCCCTCAAGTTGCAATAGAGGAAATCCTTAAGCATGTATGTAATTAATTTCAATTTCAAGTTATTTCAGATATTTTGTTAAGGGAAAATGTTTTCAAAAATTACACGGACTGCTGACAAATATAACCTCACAGGAACCTATGTTATCAAACATGGATGTAACACACTGAATACCAGCTTAAGAGCTGCTGCCACAAGGAGACTTTTTTAGGAACCAATTTTGCCTAAGGGCACAACCTTATCCTGATGATATCAAAAGCCAGTGATTGCATGTACAACAAAATACAAGTTATTTGGTTCTTATCCTCGAAAACTTCTCAAGTAACTAGAAAAGAATAGCAAAAACAGAGGAGCAAGTGAAACAAAAATTTATTAAACATTTGCTTGCAGGGAAAGTCTGACTTGGAATGAGCCAATTTTCAGCGGAGGCCCGGAGAGAAATGCTCCAGGCACACATCTTTGTAATGTGGGAGGAAACTGGAGCACCCTGAGAAATCCCACACAAATACAGGGAGGACATGCAAACTCTGCACAGAGGGCACCCCAGCTGAGAATCGAACCAGCAAACCTCTTGCTATGAGGCAACAATGTTAACCTCTGCACCACTGCGCCATCCAAATGTTATGCTCCAAATATCTACAATCTGTCCATGTCATGCCATTTTAACTGTAAGAAGCCAAGCCAACAGAAATGTCACCGAAATGGTACTATTAAAAGAAGCAGCACATCTGGAAAGTAAAAGCAAGAGTAATCACAACACCAAGGACTGTCAGCAAGACAGATTGTTAGTAACAGCCATGGATAATGTAACACAGTGTGACTTTTACCATGACTCACCTCTTGTTCCAACTGAACAAAAGTTCACAACTGCACCCAAAATGAAATCCAGGTATAATAAATGAATTCCAGGTATAATACAAAATATCAGAGTGTATTAGTAAAATCACATGAACTAAAGATACAGGGGCCAGTCTTCAAAGGCTTTATCGTTGTCCTTTTGTAATATAATTTCAGTATGATGCATTCAAGTAATAACAAAAGGGTATTCAGCTATCAAAAACACATATACTTAAGGCTTCAATTCTAACCACAGAGGTTCCAGTGTAGCACACCTCTGAATTTGACCCCACATGTTTGACTGATGAATCGTAACCGTGGCATGTTACTAACAATGAGAACTTAGTATATACTTGGGGATTTATTCTACAAAGTCTTATGTACAGAGGTAAAATAAGCACCAGGTGGAAACAAAGGATAATGTCAGACTGTGACAACAAAATCCATCTGAAATGATGAGTTTTTATACGACAGACTTTATGTCAGTCCCCAAAAGCCATTCACAATAAAAAAAAAAATTCAGGGATGTCTGATTATCCCTGTATAATGTAACCTTTCATAGAGGGTACATTACCTTTCACTGACAAAGAATCAAATAAATATAATGGGCATGTTTCTCTTTTGACACATGCTGCCTCACCCATCCCCAGCATTCCCTATACATATTATTCAAAGGTGATCATGTAATGACTGTTTACCTTTCTACACAGCATGCCCCTCTACCCACACAAAAATATGTCGACCTCTGGCATGCATTTCAGCCTCTTCTGTAGTGCACCCTCCATGTTAACTGCCACAACGATTACATAATAAATATATGGTGCTGTTAGACAATATGTATTGTGTGTTGTTACAAGTGCTGTCAAATATATCTGGTTTTCTACCAGATAAAAAAGTGAAAAAGCAAGCAAGTGATCACAGCAATGCATTTCACATTGGACCTTTTTGACAATATGCTCTGGAGTGCAGTAGTGGGTTTAGACTGATAGAGGTGTGACATTTCACACTGCATAGGTATTAATGAGATAAAATATGGCTTGACTACATGTATATTGTTACAGTTTTCATGGGGTAGAAGTGAGAATTCATACATGACTTTTCACTTCTGGGTTGGAGTTCCCACTGGATTTAATGAGAAGTTGCTGCGTAATTATTTGACTAGTATAGTTAATGTAGTGGCCAAAGGATTATCTTATATTTGTGCTACAAATGAAAGTTCTTTTCTTTTTCTTATTTTAAAATCCAACTTTATGATGATTTCAAAATAGGGGAAAAAAAGTTGCAGTACAACAAAGTAAATTCAGCACCTGCACCATTTCCTCGACCATGTAGTTCTGAGTCCACGTCAGAGCCTGCAGTTAAGGTGTTGATGATAATTTAGCCAATTCCTTTTTTAAATCTCACTACTCGTGTTCATCCCAGATGTACAACTGTTAAAACAGTTTCTGCCCAAGGTTCATCTTTTTCTGCAGTCTCCATAGCACTCTGTGCTTAGTCCACTGCTTAGGATTTGAAATTTATAATTTAAAAGCTGACTCTGATTCCTTTTAAGCTTATTAGCCTATCTAAAGTAAACATTTATCTTGGAAGACTATGCTGTTTCAGTTAGCTCATCTGGAAGGGTTTCTGAAATGCGAGTTTTATTTTGTAAAGAACCTTCCACACTTTCCCACAAGGATAAGAAGTAAAAGGGAATAATTTCCACACTTTCCCACAAGGATAAGAAGTAACGGAATAATTTCATCCTTCTTTATTTCTTAAGCTAGGCTCTGAAGTATCCTTCATCTTTTCTATTCACTTACCTGTTTTTAACATACATAACAAGAACATAGAACCGTACTTTCTACAGCTGTGCACAAACAGCATGGCGACTACAGAGAAATAGCTACAACAATAAGGCACTCTGATCAGCTGTTTGTGACATTTTAGAAAGGTAAGCACAGTCACCCATTTACCAAACAAACACAATGAAGTGATTGGCTAAATTCATTATCTTTTGATGTGATAGGTGTAACAATATTTTGACTGTGAATGCTGAGGCTCACTTCTTCATGTCAGCAGCCAGTTTCGACTGCAGCTTTCTTCGAAAATATATCTGCCCAAAGTATTTTGAAGCTGTGGCTTGGACATCCATTCACGCATTTAGTATGCATTATATACTGGATGAAGAGTCTAGCAATACAGCGCACTCTGCTTCATTTGCCTTTCAGGGCATGTTATGAGCAAACATCCCTGGTATGTAAGCTGAGGGTCTATATACTGCATGATAATTTCCCAGCCTTATCTACCTTTCCTGCTGCAAAGATACTTATGATGAACACACTATATATTCGTGTGGGTGTACTTGTCATAACAGTCAATATCCCAATAATAAGATCAATGCTGCAGGTTATGGCTTGGCCATTTACTCCTGGCGCTGCACCAGTTTGGGATCTTTTAGCCATGTGCATAGTTGTGTAAACGATAATGATTTCATGGGCTTTTATATCTTTATATTGTTACAGTTATCCACATTCTGTTTTGTTATTTTTTTATTTCCTCCACTCTCAATGGAAGATGTACCTCTCAACATCTAAGCAAAATAAGTATGCTAATCTTTAAAGATCATAGCAGAGGGCCAGTAAAAGGATTTATTGTATTTTGCATAATAGAAGGTCTTTATATACTAGACTCTATAAAGAAAGTATACTTACTTATTTACACTTTATTGACAGGATTAGTCCCAATAGGTCAACAACCTCTTTTCAATGGAAACCCGAGATGATATTCATGCTGACTAGGTGAAATTTGGCCATGGTACCTGGGAAGTTCCCCTACCCTTTCCGATAAGTGCTGTGGGATCTTTCACATCCACCTGAGCAACCATCAACTCAGGCAGATAGGGCCTTGGCTTAATGTCTCACCAAAGGACGGAGGTTAGTTTATTTATTTAATAAGGTCAGTGCCCACAAACAGTTCTGACTTTATTATAAACATCAGTAACTCTAACAGGAATAAAGGTAAATCTGAGGGCCGAAATCATAAGCACTCTACATAAAACATAGCAGTTGAGAGGTATGGTGGAAGGTTTGTTATATTTATATTGTTTGTGTTTGTTCTTAGTCTGGCCTGGGCATCTGAGGCTGCTGTAGCCTTCCCGATGAACATTTGACAACAGACTACCTCTGTTTTCACTACCTCAGCCATGACAGAAGAGTACAGCCATGTACACCTAGGGGTGTCTATCTGCTGACAACTGATCAGTCTGGCGGACTGACATCTGGCTGCAGCAATAGCACCAACTTTATTTCTATTTCCATTTCCTGCTGCAGTGTTATAATATTGATGAATGTCTGCTGTCATGTTGTGTATACTCCCATAACTGCTCAATTTCTTTTTCAATAGCTGAATCTCAGTAATGCAGCATGGGCAGTAATTGCAAATCTTGGATGGATTTTGCCTTTAGGGTGGTTACGGATTGCAACAAATCTATTAAGCTTAGCTTCATTAGGCAGCATGCGAAACTCAAAATTTTGGGGATGATGACATATCTTAACAGCTTTTACAGTAGGAACAGAGGGACTGGTGTACTCTGATAATTGTTTTTTTTTTTTTGCAATATTACCAGACTGTTTAAAGATGGCTACAGCATGAATTTAAGCAAAATAGTACAGTGATCAGAAATCATGATATAATCTCATATGGATAAATTGATAGAATACTGTTTTCATTATGTTGAATTACAACTGCCTATGCAGCATTTCTGCAGGAATGTAATTAAAGAAGATTGTAATTCAAAGTGCTGACACTAGAATTGTAAATGTTCCAGTATGCATATAAAAAATACAGATCTTAGGAGCAATCATAAAACAGCACAGAACTACTGGAAAGAAGGGCAGAATCAGAATGCTGCCACAGACCACCAACACAGCACTAGCACTGTGTGTGACAGTTCTACAAGGCAGTGTCAGGTCTCCTTACAAATACTATGTGTGACAGTTGTACTGGGCAGTGTCAAGTCACTACACAGCACTGTATATAATGGTTGTACAGGGAAATATCAGGCCATTGCACTAGCACTGTGCATGACAGTTGTACAGTGGAGTGTCAGGTCACTGCACATGTGCTGTGCATGATAGATGTTCAGGGCATTGTCAGGTCACTGCACAAGCACTGTGTTTAACAGCTGATGTGCTGTGCATGATAGATGTTCAGGGCATTGTCAGGTCACTGCACAAGCACTGTGTTTAACAGCTGTCCAAGGCAGCATCAGGTCACAGCATAAGCACTTTGTATGGCAGTTGTACAGGGACATGTCAGGTCACTGCAGCACTATGCATGACAGTTGCACAGCATCAGTGCACATGCACTGTGTATCACAGTCTTACAGGGCAGATTCAAGTCACTGCAAAAGCATCGTTTATGACAGCTGTATAGCGCAGTGTCAGGTGATTTCATGAACACTATGCATGACAGTTGCACAGAGTAATGTCAGGCTACTGCAGAAGTACTGTGTATGGGGGGGTTTTCTTAGCATTTTCAAACACCAAAATGTCCAGAAAGCGTAAAGACAATAGTCCAGCTCTGATATATACTGTAAAAAAAAAAAAAAAAATCTGTAATAGTAGGTGCTTTTGTTCTATTTATTTAATTAAGAACTTCTTCAGACCAATAAAAAATTATGAAACACTCTTTTATAACAAAACATGTCACTTAAACACCAGTCAGATCATTCAGCCCTTTAGTAACTTAAATAAAATATTTGCATATATCTAAAAAGTATATTATTCATTATAATAAGTTTAAACCTTTAAAAAAATTTAATATTGATCCAAGACTTGTGTGTGTGTGTGTGTGTGTGTGTGTGTGTGTGTGTGTGTGTGTGTGTGTGTGTGTGTGTGTGTGCGCACGCGCATGCATGCGTGCGTGTGTGCAGGTGGTCACTTTCAAAAAAGAAGACCATTTCCTAGCTTTTCATCCAAATCCCATGGTTAGGACATTAGACCCTATAAGATAGGTAGTCAGGTTAACAGAATAATGTATAAGCCACCAGTAATAACTGAGCAGTCCAAAGAATGCCTATACTCTGTTCATGGCCATGGTCATATGTTGAGGCCAGCATTAGATAGATAACCTCCTCCTTTTTCTGCTGTGTCTTAGCAAAACCCTTCTTCACTGTACCCAATATATGGGGCCTGCCAGTTCCAGATCTTTGGTAAAGATTGCTAGACTGGCTGTCATCCCAAGATCCCCAAAAGAGTCACTTATTGATTGTACCTTAAACAAATGAGATACCCATTTCTAAGTATAGGTGACTACATCATCCAGGTATGCACTATCACTGTGGTTGTGTGGTCATAGGAGCTTATCCATCAACTGCTAGAAAGATGTAGTGGCTCTTTGCAAAACAAATGATGCAATTCATTTATTCAGAGCTTCCCTGTGCCTGGCTTGAACACCTGTGACTACAAAACTTTGGTTTGCATCTAAAACCATCTGTGGACCTACAAAGCTGATATACGTACTTTTTTATTTGCCTTACTGTAACTTTCTCAGTGCTATTTAACAGATCTGTGCTGCATTTATTGATTTGATTGAATTTATCATAATTTTTCAGCCTGCACTTGTTAAAGAAACATCATATGTTTGTTTCTGTACTGCGCTTAGGTAATTTTAACAGTATTCTGATATTTCCTAACTTCCTCTGATACTGCAGAATTGTTCTGAGTTTGCCAAAATATTTCTAAGTTTTTCAAATTTTGTCTGTGTTTGTGGAAGTTTGTGAACTTATTTCCAAGGATTCCTGATAGTGCAAGAGTTCTGCCTTTTCTTGTAAAGCATTTGCTGCAATTGAACTCAAAACCAGTTTTTTTTTATATTAAGAGATTTTTATTCTGCATTCTAGTGGGAGAAGAGGGCTGATTCAACCCATCCAAGTTGGGAACTGCTGGTGGAATGCTTATTGTGTGTTTATCTGATTGACCTGAGGGTTTAACTGTGTAAAAGTCTTTTATCTTGCTGATATAAAAGTCTCATGATGGGCAAATGCAGTTGCCTGTGCCCTGTATATAAGCAAAGCCTCCAATTTAAAATCCTGTATAGGAAATGTTCTCTATAGTCTCCCACTGTTCATAGCTGCTTGAATAGATGCTGGTTTGCACAGAGGCCAGCACCACTGCAGGTCATCCTATAGAATACTACAAAACACTCTCACTTAAACCTTTAAGTGACTCTCCCCTTTTCCTTCCTGTCTACTAAGGATCTGGCATAATGGATAGTCACTTTCCTGTCATCTCTATTTTTGGCCTGGTGGATATGGGTATCCTCAGGCAGTCTAGTAATTGCCTCATGTTCACTAGCAGCCATTTAATTTTTAGTAACTGCCTCATGTTCACTAGCAGCCATTTAATTTTTGAACAGACAACCACAGTGTGCGAGAGATGTAGATACACAATATAATTGGAGGCAAAGCTCTCACATGCACACACAAAAAATGCACCCAGTACACTCACTACAAGCACTATGGAACAAACACACAGACCACATATGCAGAGGTATTCATGTAATCTAACCAAACCTCCAAGACCTCCTAAAACCATATCTGAGTGGCCCTGCACACACTCAGAAAAGACAGCACCTTGCACAACACGTAACTCTGAAAAATCATAGTAGCCCAGCTTCCAAGCCCATATGGCAGCCCATCACACAGCCAAACATTCTAGTTATTGGGGATTCCATTCTAAAACATACTGATGTCACCCTTGCCAGGCTAAACAAGGAGAAGATCACAGTGAGCTGTCTGTCTGGAGCTAGGATCAGCCAGATCATGCATGCACTTAGGTCTTTAAACTGCAAGTACCAGTATGACATGGTCACAGTTCAGAGTTCATGTGGGCGTAAATGACTTAAGATGTACCTCACTGGACTATATGAAGAGAGACATGATAGAGCTCTCTGAATATGTGTCCCGGGTAGGTATGAATCTAGCCTTGAGTAGCATCCTACCTTCACCAATGATGATGGCACAGTATCAGCAAAAAATAATTGACTTCAACAATTGGCTTAGTTTCTGATGTCACAACAAGGGTATCCAATATCTCTCAGCATGGGGTAACATGACTGACAAATCAAGATGGTCTGCACTTGTCATCACTTGGCTTCTGGCAGAAACTTTTATCTGTACCCATAGTGCCTTTTTCAGGCTGTGCCATGTTGTTAAACGCACCAAGATAACAAAAATCCCTCCTATCTAAAAGTGCTGCTTCTCAACACTAAGAATTTAAATAAAAAAACTGCACTCCCTGTAAGTACTCCTCACCCTGGAGAATGCAGGCATATTTGCAGTCATGGAAACATGGTTTAGAACCATGGAAAGCACTCTAGCTGTCAAAGGCTACAATGACTTTCATACTTTTCAGACCCCCTCAGCTTAGGATAAAACAACATTTTTATTGTTTTGTGTTTATAATGGACATATATACTGCTTAACTGGTCCAACAACATGACTCACTTGAGCTGCTCCATGCCCAGCTAACCATAGGTGTGACCCCTCCCTATCATATCCTTGCTACAGATCCCCTAACATGAGTCTGGAAAACCACTTCTCTTACCTAAACCAACTGGAATATCTTAACATTCAGCCTAAGACCATGCTTACGGGTGACTTCAACTACCCCTTCATAAACTGGGAGAGTTATACAGCCCATAATTCACTTGCTCAGAGGTTTTTGACTTTATAAACACAAACACCGTGGACCAACTAGTTAGCTCCCCATCTAGCGGTACAACTATTTTAGACCTAGTACTCATAAATGTGGGGGTATGCTGCTCCCTCCTGTGCATTAACTCCTCCTTGGTAAGATCTGACCCCAAAATTATCTCTTTTAGTATTAAAACTAACCTAGAAACCCCCATCAAACTCCAAATCTGTTAAGAACTTTCCTAAAGCCATTTACTTCAAACTAAGTGACAGCTTACTGAACTTGTAAAAATAATAAAAGTTAGTTGGTTCCAAACCAAATATTTAATTTGCAGCTGGTGGTGTGCTGTTTTGGAACCAACTACCTTGTATTATTTTTACAAGTTTAACAGTGTTGTGAATTTTATAGCTTATTGAACTTCCAAGCCAATCCAAACCTGGATGACAGTGAGGTCTACGCTGAGCTGTACAGAAAAGCAGTGTACACCCACATTCGTAGATGCATAGAGGAGGCAGCACCTGTCCGAGTCAAATTATGATTACCAGAAGAAATAACACCCTGGTGGACCCTTAGCATAAATATGCTATTCAACAAAAGGAAAAAATCCTCTCCAAAGCCAAGCAGGTACAGACAAAACAGTGCAAAAATATACTCCACCAGTCTGAACAAACAATTTAGAGAGCTGGACACATCTGACACAGGAAACTATGAGGCAAAGATAGTCTCCGTGATGAAAGATAATCATTATGCTTTTTTTAAATTATGTTTGTAACTTCAGGGGAAACACTCAGCAGTGTGCCAGCCGAGTTAATCATGAACAGCAACACTTGCACCCAGCCTAAAACTGTAGCAAACCTGCTGACTGACAAGTTTAGTTCAAATGGTACACACCACTAATCTAGGCCTGGACAAAGCCTTTGACACAATCCCCCACTCAGGGATCATAAATAAACTTACTGAGTTAGGTATAAACCCCTACATTGTCAGATGGATAGCAAACTGGCACACTGACTGGACATATATTGTCCGGATAGGTGAATCCATTTTCGATAAGAAACCTGTTACTAGCAGTGCCTCACAGAGCTCTGTGTTGGGATCCCTCCTATCTGGTATATACTTCTCTGAAGTGAAGGCCAGTATAGAGGGCCTGTGCTCACCAAGTTTACCGATGACTGTAAGCTGGGAGCAGTCATTGAAATCCCAAATGATGTTGACATCCTACAAACAGGCCAACAAATGACAAATAACTGTTGCCAAAATCATTGTCTCAGACTAAATGCTACAAAATGCGTAATCATACCCTTCAGTAAATCAGATATCCTTGCAAATTACAATATTGATAGCATACCCCAAAAATGGTAAAGGACCTAGGAACACATATAGATAGTAACCTAAACTTTGACCACCGGGTAGCTACAGTAGTGAGGAAATCCTTCTGTATGGCTCAACTTATAAGTAAAGGCATAGCATCAAGTTCAAAGCAAGTCACAGTGCCATTGTACTCGGCCATTACCAGGCTCATAATCGAGGACACTGCTCCTTTCTGGTACTTATACCAACTGGAGTGGGCCCAGAGGTTTCTCACTAAAAAAATACCATAAGTAAGACACATGTCTTACGCAGACCATGTCATATTGTTTATTGAGAGGTGACATATGCCTGACCTACAAGGCATTCTCTGATCCAGTTATGATGAAAATGTTACATATTCAGAAAAATTATACAAAGGTTATGTGTTCCATGGACATGAACTTTATTTGTGATTCTAACAGAACTTCCTGGAGAGACAGATTCGTATCCCAAAGGCTACCTTTTCTATGGAATAAACTTCACATATTTGTAAAAAATAAAAAAAAAGTCCCTCATTCTCTTCAAGTAAGATATTATATCCTGGTATTATTGGTTAGACTTGTAAAGGCTTTTGTGTCATTATCCAAGTAATCACCTATGAACCTATGACTGTGTACTGTAAAAGACCATCTGGTAAGGAAGAAGTTATTTTCTGCGTTGCTGTCTCAATAAAAGGCATTTGGCAGTGTCCCGTTCTTAAGCTCATAGTTTTGAGGTACCTAGTACCTTTGGTATCAAAAAGACGTTTGATAATATTTCTCTTCTTTAATTTACTTTAGAAAGTAAGTTGTTGAGTTCAACAAAATATAATAGAATGGAAGGACTGTTTGGCTGCACAATCATGTCTGCATGCATATTTTTATGTGGTGTTTATGTCACTTAGATTCTAGTGGTGTTCAGGCTTCCAGGGTCCAGGGTTAGTTTCTCTACCTAGCAACTACTGACTGACAGCTTAGACTCTGGTTGCCTCCATGGCAGTCTTTGTCTCAGTCTGGGATATTCAAAAAAATAATAACAATGATTAATCAAAAAGAAGTAGGACAATTACAGAACAAAAAGTAATACTGAATAACAAGAACAGTAGTGTTATGGTATGTGATGACAACATGTACATTATATGCATAAACAATAGCAAACCATACTGCTCAACTCTCCAGATTTTCGCAGAATGTCCAGATTTTTTGGCTCATATTTTTGGTCAGTTCCTCATAAAATTTGTGGTTTTCTCACAAATCACTGGGGTGATCTGAGGATTAAAGTCACTAAATAATAACATACATTTGAGTTTCAAACTTCATATCCTTCAGAAAATGTATGTTAAAACAAGCTCTGTTACTCTAGCAACTTTCTAAGTTTATAAGAGCAATATTTAAAAAATGTCCCTATTTTTGGGCCTTTGTCCCCCCATTTTGTCAGATTGTGTCCAGATTTCTTGCACCAAGAGGTTGACAGGTATGACAAAACCTAATCCCTGGGTTAGTGTAGAATTTGAAAAGGACAGATGAAAATTAAGGAAGATACATTTTCAGGCAGAAAAGTATAGTGGTTAGGTTGTATTACCCTGAGGGTTGCATTTGCATTTAGCTTGGATTTTAAATTGGAGGGGAGGGATGCCCTGAGCTTGGAGCCTAATGACAATGCATTGCCTTAAGTATGAAGTCTTGATCAAGGGGTATGCAGTAAAGGGACCTGATTGCTTGTGATTCCTAAGGTTGTAGGAGAGTGACTTTTTTATTAGTTTAGAAGTTAGAGGTTGATTGGAAAGAGACTGTTCATGAAGACGTTTAAACAACTGAAAACCTGGGGACAGCTAAAATCTTTGTTTTATTGGAAACCTTTTTATTTATTTTTTTTTTTAGAGGCAGCAAAGAGAAAGGCAGAATTTTTTGGGCCCAAAGGAGGAGGTAGTTAATTTTTTTTTTTACATGTGCTGTCAAGATATAAAGTGAAACTGAGTCAGGTGTCCACACATTCCCTCTGATATTTGAAGGAGGGAATGTTTTCTAAAGGAACATTGTTTTGCTATGGATTATGAATGAATTTTGGATTTTACTGAGTTTCTGTTTTGTGCTACATGCCTTTTGTTTTTGAATAGTTGAGCATAAGGCCTTTATTTTTAATCTATTGGATAAGGGAGTGAAAATTTGTTTGAACATTACTCTGAAATTAATTGAGGGAATGATTAGAGTGGTAAAGGCCATATAATCAGCAGAAATGAGTACAGACAGTTCAGGAAGGTCAAGAGGATGTTTGTAATATAAATTAAAAATAGTAGGGGAGCGAGATTGCAACCTTGTGGGACAACTTTGTACATGAAGGAAGTGTTAGATTTACAAAAATCTGTTATTTATGATGAAGCTCCAGTTACTGAGATAGTGAAACCAGAGGAGGATATCTGAGCTGATATTTACTTCTGTAAGATGGTCTAAAAGGATGAAGTGGTTGTCAAATCATAAGCTCTGGTGTGATTAATGAATTTAGCTCCAAAAAGCATACCTTTCTCCATCCCCATGAGAACATAACATGTGAAAGACCAGGGGACAGTGGAAGTACTATATCTGTGACAGTAGGTTGTATTATCTGATGAAGTACAACGGTTCCACACAGCACACCTTTAATTCCAGATAGACAGGGTAAGCGCTTTCATGGATACTCTCTGCTTTTTAAGACCATATAATACAAAAATCATCAGTAAGATACAACTATTTAAAATACTGAACAGCCAGTGGGATATCACTAGCTACATACAAACATCAAAGTTAACCCATTCATCTTCACTAACTCTGATCAGCTTACCTATATGTTTAAAACCTATAAAAACATGTTATAAATCACAAACAACTATGGTAAAAGTATATTAAAGTCACAATAATATCATATAACTTAATATATAAAACATAAATATCACTCAATAAGGCACAAGAATAAATACGTACTATACATATATGTGTACCTGTGCATAAAAACAACAGTAATATATATATATCATTTCAATGTTTGAGAGCTCCCAAACCATACTAAGCTGAATGTATTAAGAGGACAAATATTTCATACTATGTTCTTGCACAATAATGATGGTACTTTAGCAGTGGCTACACTTAAGAATGAATTCATGGATAGAGGCTATAAAGGTAGTGTAATTGATTTTCAGATCAATGAAGCTTGGAAAGAGAGACAGGGGAGATGCAGACCCTACTTTGTAAATACTTCCCCTATAGCTCAGACAACTGACGTAACTAATATGGTTACTTCAACTAACAACAGAACTGATAGTAATGAGAGGATCAGGATGCCTCTGACCTTTGCAAGTAATATTCATATGGTCTGTGATGTAATCAGAAATAACTGGGATAACCTTTCTACAGTTCAAGAACTGAAAGGTGTGATAGGTCATCAATCCAGTTTTTCATTTAGGAATAATAGATCCCTTAAAAGCCAGTTATGTTATAAGCCTCTCTGTCCCCAGAACTATGTCGATTCAAATAGGATTGGGACCTATGCTTGTAGAATATGCATGGCTTGTATATGTATACACGCAGGTGGGCATTTTTTACATCCACAGTTAGGATTCAAGATAGATGGAACTTTCTATGATGATTGCCAGACCAAGAATGTAATCTATTTTTGTTATTGTATTGAGTGCTTTTCGTTTTACATAGGCAAAACAAATAGAGTATTCAAAGATAGAATCCTTGAACATCTTAGAGACATTAGGAATGTTAAGGAGACCAGTGCTTTAGCCATGCATGTGGCCAAAGAAGGACCCACATACAAGTTTAAGTTTTTTGTTTTGGAAATTTTGTATAGTAATATGAGAGGTGGGGACCTCAAAAATAAAACTGAAGCTGTGGAGCAGAAATGGATTTTATGTTTTCAAGCTGATAAGCCACCAGGTTTAAATAGCAAAGTTTCGTTGAAACCTTTTTTGAGAGCCAGAGCTCTCAAATATTAAAATGATATATATATATTACTGTTGTTTTTATGCACAGGTACACATATATGTATAATTCGTATTTATTAATGTGTCTTATTGAGTGATATTTATATGTTTGTATGTATAAGTTATATAACATTATTGTGACTTTAATATACTTTTACCATAGTTGTTTGTGATTTATGACATGTTTTTATAGGTTTTAAACATATAAGTAAGCTGTTCAGAGTTAGTGAAGATGAACGGGTTAACTTTGATGTTTGTAGGTAGCTAGTGATATCCCACTGGCTTTTTAGTATTTTAAATAGTTGCACCTTACTGATGATTTTTGTATTATATGGTCTGATGAAGCGGAGAGTATCCGTGACAGCACTTACCCTGTCTATCTGGAATTAAAGGTGTGCTGTGTGGAACCATTGTGCTTCTTTTTATTCATTTACTACTTTTGGTTGTTCCTGGTTCCTATATTCGGTGTAGAGGTTTGGATTTTTTTTTCTTTGTCTGTATTATCTGATGTGTTTTGAGAGTAGAAAGTGGACAATTTTTTTCATCTGTTTCGACTAAGTTGGAGAAAATGGAAATAGGGTGATAGTGAGAAGGTAGCATGGGATTTTCTTGATTGGACAACGGTTTCACAGTTGCAGTTTTCCAAATGGTGGATGTAGTGTTTTTAGAGAGAGAGAAAGATTGTAAATATATTGGAGTCATTTTACAATGAAATCATGACAGTGGTAAATAAACTATGGGTAGTGGTTATCTGAGCCAGGAGGGCTATCATTGTGATTAAGTAGTGAGATATCCTTTAAAGAAACATGTATGAAATAAAAGAGTGCAATATATTTAGAGGAAGAGAGAAGTCTAATTGGAGGTGGGGGTAGGGGTGAGGCCAGGATTGGAAAGCTCACTAAATTGTTTTGGGAATGCTTCTGCTGAGATTTTTGTGAATGTAGGCTATATCATGGGAGATTACTGACGTATTTCTAGAATTTGGGGGGCTGTATTTAAATGAGCTTTGTTGGTACATCTTTGAGTGACATTTGTGAAATCTTATTGCTTGCTTAGCTAAGTTTTTGCTGGCTGTTGAAGTGTTCACTACTGTGTGCAATAGAAGTAGATTTCTTAGTATGCCAGACTTTGTTTCTTGAATTTTAAAAGAGCTTTAAGTTCATAAGGTAACCATTGACTGCATTTTGCTTTATATAGTCTTGCTATTAAGGGGGAGCAGGAGTCAGTCCTGGATATTTTTTAACAGCCTTGTTAGAAGGTGAGCCCCATGGTTGGCATTAGGTGTCCAGCCTGTATTAGTGAGGGTGACTTTTAGGTTGGAGATGTTAGATGAGAATTTAGACCTGAATAAAATTAATTTATGGAGATTTTTTTGGGTGAGTAGAAGCTAACTGTGCAGGGATCACTAAATGAAGGAGTGTGGCATGCTACATTTGAGGTCATGAAGGGATTATTGGTAACGATGAGGTCAAGTAGGGAATGGTGTGATGATTTAAGGTTTGGTCTCAGCTACTGACTTACTAGTTGTCTTAAAATTAATTCAGTTAAAAATTCACATATACCAATTTGAAGAGTTTTAAGAAGATTAATATTAAAGTCTTCTACGAGTGCCATATTTGTACTGTTCTTTGTAGTGGTAATAACCCTTTGAATTAGGTCTTTGAATGTGTTTAAGGAGGTGGGATGTTTAGGCATGAAACTGCTATGTGCAGAGTTGTTCAGAAGTGTAGCTAAGGTGGGGCAAAGGGCCAACCCAGCTGCAAGGTGTCAGGGAGGCACAATAGGCAAGTCTTTTTTTTTTTTTTTTTTTTTTTATCAGTTTAATTCTCTTTGCTTAAATATGAGGGCAGAAGCAGAGGTGGTTGGCTTTAGGACCTGATGCTCTTCGTTAAGAGGGAAGAAGCACTAGATCAGAGAATGTAACTTTTTTTGTTCTTCTTCTAATGCAGATTGAGGGGGGCAGGGTGCTAGAACCTTGTGCTTCAGTTCTCCTCCTAGGGAGGAGTACCACAAAGAATGTACCTTTTTTTTTTTTTGCTTTGGTACAGAGCATTGAGAGGCATTAGATTGAGAAGTGACATCAAGTACCAAATAAGCCAGCTATGGCTTTGAGGTTGTTATTAGTTAATTGTGTTTCTGCTGTTAATCTAGCTGGTTGTGAGTTTGAGGTAGGCATTGCTTGGGCAAGCACTTTGATTTGAACACTTGATTTATAAAACAGTAGAACCCCCCCTCCCCCCCCCATCACCACCACCATTCCTGCCACCTAACCAACAGCCAAAATGACAGCTGTAACTAGGAGAAACCTTTCCTTCACCACTGGAGTTCCACAAGGTTCAGTCTTAAATCCATTGCTGTTTTACATTTTTGTAAATAAAATCCACAACTCAGCCAAACATGCCAGCATAGTGCAATATGCAGATAAATTTACCATTGTCTGCTTAGCTGCAACCCTTTAAAACCTATAGAAAATTAACCAGGAGCCATCCTCTTCTAGTGAATTACAGATAAGAATCTCTCACCTACTGTTGAACCCAAAGAAACACAAAGAAAACCCAAGTTAATGTTATTTTTGGCACAGTAACTCACCTACCAGAAACATACCTTTCAAATAACATCAGCAAATCACACGACAATAGAAATAGCATCACATACAAAATTGTTGTCACAATAGAGGACGATTTTAAATTTTACCAGCACATTCAAATGTCATTAAAAAAACACATCAGAATCTAGGCTTCCTCTACTAAGCAAGACTCTACCTCTCAGATGTGATAGGAGAATCATTGTCACCGTCTTCCTCCTTTAATCACTCCGTTTATATATCACCAGTACTTACTAACCTGCAATCCACCCAGGAAATGAAACTAGAAGCTTGCTGCAATACGACTGACAGATATGCAGCTAACCTTTCGTATAAAACCTATCATTATCCTGCTCTAAATCAAACAGACTAGATAGAACCGCCACATTACCTAACCAGCACACAACTACTTACGGTACTTACTGTAATTCATTAATCAGAAAACTGCCCAGTATTAAACAATTTCCTGCAGCACTATGTACCATTGAGGGATCTATGCTCTTCTCTGATTAGGTCACTGAACTATGGAACACCATCCCAGTGTAGTTTAAACAAGAAAACAAACTTAAATGTTTCAAATTTAGACTCAAAAACACTTGCATGGCAGTTGGATATTCTCATGCTCTACACTAGACTAATTATCGTGACATCCACATCTGCCATATATCACAGTGGGTCCCATTTAGAAGCTCGACTCTTCAGAATATCGAACCTCATATGGTGGAGACCATATGATCGACTTTCTGAAATGTCAAAGCTTTTAAATGGAGATCACGGCACAGTGAGGATCAGAGAATTTACCCTTTTACCCAGTACAATTTCATAGTTGATATCTATAATATGCAGGGGGTGTGGGGGTGCAGGGGGCAAGCTCCCTACAAAACTGTAGATTTTTCTTGTTTTCCGAAGTTTGACTTTCTGAAAAGTTAATCATATCATCTTCACCATATGAAATTCAACATTTTGGAAAGTTGAGTTTCTGAATGGTATCTATCACAGCACCCAATCCTTTAACCGATACCCCAACAAGCAGAGCAACATTTTTCCCTTTCCTGTGACTCTTTTTAATTGCCTCAGACCTATTTAACTCAATTTTAATTTATTTTCTCCTCCACCTTTCTGACTTAGCAACTAAAACATGGTTGATAAATACATATATAGATACTTGTACAACTTAATTACAGACTGTAATGCCTTTCATTACGCTTATGTAATTTCATGCCAAGCTACCCAATCTGTAATTATGTTATGTTTTCATTTGTGTAATTTGCAAATGACTTGTGTTATTCTTTCCATATCTGTGTAATTTACAAATGCTATATGAGTGTGATTTTAGTAATTTTGGTTGGGGTTTTCTCCCCAAACCTGTGTTGAAAAGGAGATCTTATCTAGTTGCACTATCCTGGTCATCAGTGTCAAAATAAAATAATTAAATGAATAAATACAACCACGCAGTAGTTCAGATATGCATGGGTGTCAGTGTCAAAATAAAATAATTAAATGAATAAATACAGCCACGCGGTAGTTCAGATATGCATGGGTGTCAGTGTCAAAATAAAATAATTAAATGAATAAATACAGCCACCAGGTAGTTCAGATATGCATGGGTGTCATTAAGTTGATAAAGTCTTAAAACAGCTTGTTCTTTATCCATGAGCACAAAAACAACATACCGCAGGCTATTTTACAGGGACTGCCAGTTTTTATTTCTACCTGTTTATATAAAGCATTATAATCCTTTGATTTTTTTACTATGTTTCTTCTTCATGATGTAAATGGGAGTCAATTTGGGGAACATTTAAGGAGTGCAAGCTTTACTGCATGGATGTAGACATGGGCCAAAAGGGGCCATACCCCTAGAAACGTGGATGTGAAGTCTTACTGAAGGGCCCACATAGTGGTACATGAAAAGGTATATCACATGAAGGGCCTATTGCTTAGGGTCTTCTCAAAGATCAATGTCAGACCAAGAATTGTTGTTTTAGAACTTTGCCTCTGACATGTTGATGTGCTTCGCATCTAAGCTGTCACATTGTTTTTGAAAAGAAAGGCATGTTATGATCCTTGAGCATGTATATAGTATGTGTGAAAACAATTATAAACAGATGTAAACTGCGTATTTTGTAGAATTCTAAAATATTTTTCTCCATTCCTTAGAAACCCCATAAGTATGTGCTTTGGACATAACAGTATGTTCCTTCCCCAGCATTCTCTGTTCAAACTTCAAACCATTATAATGTATAATTTGATCTCTCAGGCAGCAGCTCCTTTCTTGTCTTTGTTAGAAGCATAAATATAAAATGCCACTTAATATGTGAATTGTGCTACTCCCAAGTATGCAAGTAGCTACCTGTGCAGATGTGACACCTCTTAATTGAGCTGCTTGGATGAATAAAATGTATTTGTAGTTTCCTTCTGTACTTTTGAGTCTTTCCTGAAGTATATAGTTGCTTCATCAACCAAAGAACATGTGAGAAGTTGCTACTTGTTCATTTTATATTACGCATTGTTCCCTGCTTTCTGCCTAAGTCTGAAATGCTGCTACTTTGAGATGTTTTCTGCAATGTCATTTAGAAGGCAGCCACTCTAAGGATGTAGTATGTTTCTCTGTGTACATTTTTTAAAGAAGCATTACCTTTGTTTTCCTCTGCAGTCTCAGAAGAAAGCCATGAGCACTCCCCATTTTAAAATTCACAAACAAAATATGCAAGCTAGTAATTTCAGAGTGGGTGTACAGGCTCCTTAAATGGCACCAGAACATATGATTATCTTAGCAATAAAATTAATGTACCACATTAAGTAACTACAGAGGGATTAAATTGATCAGTCACAGCATGAAGTTATGGGAAAGAGTAGTGGAGGCTAGGTTAAGAAGGGACATGATAATTAGTATGGTTTCATGCTGGGAAAGAGCATTACAGATGTGATGTTTGCTCTGAGAGTGTTGATGGAGAAGTACAGACAAGGTCAGAAGGAGTTGCATTGTGTTTTTGTATACTTAGAGAAAGCATATGACAGGATGCCTCGAGAGGAGTTGTGGTATTGTATGAGGAAGTCAGGAGTGTCAGAGAAGTATGTAAGAGTGGTACAGGATATGTAAGAGGGTAGTGTGACAGCGGTGAGGTCTGCAGTTGGAGCGACGAATGCATTTAAGGTGAAGGTGGGGTTACATCAAGTATCAGCTCTGAGCCCTTTCTTATTTGCAATGGTGATGGACAGGTTGACAGACGAGATCAGACAGGAGTCCCCGTGGACTATGATGTTTGCAGATGACATTGTGATCTGTAGTGAGAGTAGGGAGACCCTGGAGAGATGGAGATATGCTCTAGAGAGAAGAGGAATGAAGGTCAGCAGGACTAAGACAGACTATATGTGTGTGAATGAGAGGGAGGATAGAGGAATGGTGAGGATGCAAGGAGTAGAGGTGGCAAAGGTGGATGAGTTTAAATACTTGGGATCAATAGTTCAGAGTAACGGTGAGTGTGGAAGAGAGGTGAAGAAGAGAGTACAGGCAGGATGGAGTGGGTGGTGAAAAGTGTCAGGAGTGATTTGTGATAGACAAGTACCAGTAAGAGTGAAAGGGAAGGTCTACAAGAGAGTAGTGAGACCAGTTATGTTATATGGGTTGGAGACAGTGGCATTGACAAAAAGGCAAGAGTTTGAGCTGGATGTGGCAGAGTTAAAGATGTTAAGATTTGCACTGGGTGTGACGAGGGTGGACAGGAATAGGAATAAGTATATTAAAGGGTCAGCCCAGGTTGGAAGGTTTGGAGACAAAAGACAGAGAGGCAAGATTACGTTGGTTTGAACATGTGCTGAGGAGGGATGCAGAGTATATTGGGAAAACGATGCTAAGGATGAAGCTACCATGTAACAGGAAAAGAGGAAGGCCTAAGATAAGGTTTTTGGATGTGGTGAGAGAGGACATGCAGGTGGTTGGTGTGACAGAGCAAGATGCAGAGGACAGGAAGAAATGGAAACAGATGATTCACTGTGGCGACCTCTAATGGGAACAGCCGAAAGATGATGATGATGACCACATTAAGTACAAGCTGGCATTCCTAAAAGCACCTGTGGGCAACAACATTGTAGAAACTTGTACTCAGTGTATGCTTTTCTGAACATCACAGAAACAATATATCTGAACAGATACATTTAACATGGATATGTGCACCACTTGCTAGAGATGTATTCACTTACATTAAAAGTACCTGTTTATATGATTGAGAAGTTAAAAAAATGAAATTGGGGTATATTTGTTTCCCTGTATGTGTAGAAGAATTGGAAACTGCGTGCATTTTTTTACAAGTGTTGTGTGGGGGAGCAGTATGAGACTGTAAACACAAATGTAAATATCCAGGTACTGGCTTCCCTGCTGGTTTTCCACATTATTGATGATTAGCTCAAAGTTACACTGCAGAGCAGTACTTGTTTATCTGCCTTTGTAATGTTGCATTAAATAACATTATTCTTTAGCGTATTGTCTATAATAGTAACTTAAAATGTATTTCATACTCCACTCCATCTGTCTGTTCAGGGACTCTGATGCTTCGGGACTTAGCTTCATCAGCTAATTTGCTGGGATCTTTAATCATTTTGCATAGTTTTGACCATTTGTAACAAGACTTGTAGTAGTCCCAGTGTTCTTAAAAGTCAACTGCCTTATCTGCACCAGAACCTATTTGTTTTGTAGTTCATGTACCGCAAAACTCTGGCCATCTTTAAAGCTGCTGTTTAGCTGTGAGACCGTAAGTTATTGTACTACTAGTAGTAGAACGATGCTATTGTTAGATCTGTAGCTAATATTTAAATTATTATCTTGATACACGATTAAAAAACATGTCTTAAAAGCTGTATTAATTGGGACCCTGAGTCCCATAGTACTGTATACCGAGCTTTGTAACCCACATTTTCATTCATTCATTCTCTGTACTCACTTTATCCATTTTAAGCTTGCAGGGGAACAGTGGGCATAAGGCAGTAAAGCAAGTCATGGATGCCAGTGTACTGCAGGACAGACAGACAGACAGACACACACACACACACACACACACACACACACACACACACACACACACACACACACACACACACACACACACACACGCACACGCACACCTGCAAACAGTTTAGAGGATAACCAATTCACTTACTTTTTCAGGTTACAATTAAACAGGTTCTTATGCTAGTTTTCAGTTTTAGATGCAGGACTCTATCTAGGTGTCACCAAAACCATTAGATGTGCATTTCAATGTTGATTATGAAGAACCCAAGAACCATAGAAGCAGTTTCAGGGTGGTAATTTAAATCCTAGTTGCAGTTCTGGAACAAAATGTTACACTTTTTAATTAGATTTTAGAGTTAGTTTTCAGAAATTAACTACAGCTTTAAAGCCATCCAACAAATTATGGTACATATATTTGGAGGCAGTTAATATTCATGACCTATTAAGCTCAGCAGACAGCTTTCCTCAAAACTTCAAAAATTAAATCTTACTTTTAGGACTGACTGTAAAGCCCTGAGACAACATTTGCAAAAGTTTTAATAATGTGTGAAAGTCTGTTGTAACTTGTAAAGTTCATGAAACTATTTTCAAATGAGTGTTAGAAGTTTGAATCAGTCTGTTTTGCTTTCTCAAAATGTTGCTATCTGCAGAGTTTCGGTGAGATCCTCAGAGCTCTTAAACAGAAATGCTGTGACAGTTCATCCTGTTTTGCAGTCTAGCATTTTAATATGCATTTTGTACTGTCTCCACTGCTAAAACTTCAACCTTTGTAGTATTTCTTAGCTTAAATGGTGTATTTAGTTGTCTTATATACTGCTGCCTGAAGTGACTTTACTATTTGTTTTGTGCAGTGCACTTAGTGGATGTATGGAACATTATAGAAGCCCTGAGAGAAAATGGGTTGAACAGCGTGGATCCAAACATTGAACTGAGTGTTGCTCGTCTGGAGGCCGTCATAGCAACAGTCTTCTACCAGTTGAATAAACGGTTGCCAACAACACACCAAATTAATGTGGAACAATCCATCAGCTTACTACTCAACTTCCTTCTCGCTGCTTATGATCCGTAAGTTTGCATTCCATAGCTATGGGTTTATAATATTTCCTGTGTATTTTTTTTTTCTTAAATTTTTTTATTTGGTTTTAAAACAATGAATAAACAAATCAATTATAAAACAAGCAACTATTTACTTAGGTCCACAGCTGCTCAATACATCAAAGTTATACATCAACAACGATTAATATTTTTCATGCAAGCTTTTAAGTTTAAGCCAAGATTTATATGAATGTGTAATATTAGAAGTTCTCATCTTATAGCATGCAATACACTACTGTAAACAATTCTTGCCATATTAATAATTTCAGCACTAAAGGGAGTAATTTTAGTAATTACTTTTCTGACTATAGCAAGCAAGAATAGGCCAAAGAAGAGGCACTTGGGTTTTTAGAATTATCTCAGGAATCAAAAGAATAAAACTAAAGATTTAGAAATATTACATCTCTCTGACCATAGAACTTGAATAAAGTTATTCATTTCTTTCCAAAAAGGGGAGATGACTTCACATTCATATGCCATGTGTGTCCAATCAGCTGTTATTTAAGAATCACATCTTCAGTATTTAATTCTGTTTGATTTGTACATAATTGTAATTTTGTTAGGAGTGACAAAAGCTCTGTGTAAAAATTTCCAACTGAAAATGTTCCAGTATAATGAAGATGAAGTTTTAGATTTTAATATTAATTTCTTGTGTACATCAGAGGAGTCTTCCTTATTAATTTTGGAGGAGTAGCTCCAGTAGGAATTGTCTTCTTCTTCCGGCTTTTCCTGGTTAGGGGTCGCCACAGTGGATCGCCTGTCCGCTCATGATTGGCAGTAGAGTTTTACGGTGTCGAGTTGGCAGGCCGGTGCCCGACCTTCCACAGAAGGCACACACACGCACGCATGCACGGACTCACGCCTAGGGCCAATTTAGAGTGTCAAATCCACCTACAGCATGTCTTTGGGATGAAACCCACGCAACCACAGGGAGGACATGCAGACTCCGCACAGAAGGCACCCCAGTTGAGGATCGAACAGGAGAACCTTTTGCTGTGAGGCGGCAACACTAACCGCTGCACCACCGCGGCCGCCCTCCAGTAGGAATTGTCTAAATATGTGAAATCTTACTTAAGAATTTTATAAATTTGTGACAAATGTGATTTAGTTTTCATTGCATTACTATTGATATTTATTAAGAGTGCCAATAATTTGGGGAAAATTTTCCTATCTAGGGTAAATATATTATTTACCTCTGTGTTCACAAAGTATCTAAATATTTGTAAAATTAACCAATTCTTAGAATCTTGATTCGGACCTTAAATTTTCAAAAAGTATATTTATCAGTATCATTCAAGACTTGATAATTACTTTGTTGTTTCAATACTAGCATTTTATTGAAGTTATGAGTTTCTAAGCGATATAGATAGGTAGTCATTTGTATATGCAGTTAGAAGCATAGAAAATATTAAGTCTTTAATACAATGGTCAAAATGTGCGAACTTTTGGAAAGAAGAAATTATGTTCATGGGTTCATAGGTAGGTACTAGGCTATCGGCCCTAGGGCCTATACAAGCCTAGCCAAAAAGGTACCCTGGCCTTTGCCACCCAAGAAAATTATTTTCCTGTGTGCCTGTCGAGCAGATCCACAGAGGTGATCCTGGGGTGAATTTCCTATTTCCCATCCAATCATCAAGATTTTTCTTGAAGAGTGCTAACGAGGAGCTTTGTTTGATATAGATAGGTAGTTTGTTCCAGAGTATGGGAAGTCTCTGAGACAGAAATCTATCCCTCCAGCAAGTTCTGTTTATTGTGGTGACAAGGTTTAGGTCCCTAGAGAGTGTAGCTCAGAGGGATTGGGATTTCTTTAAGTGGAGCATGTCCAACAGCTCTGGGTTTGACATAGCTTTGTATGATAGGCAGAGATTGCCTCTGAGTAGGCGATATGCGATAGAGTAAAGCTGGAGTTTTTTTTAGACGGTCTGCGTAGGGCATCTGTTTGAGACTGGTAATCCTGTTTGTGAGGTATTTCTGCGGCCTTTCCGGTTGTTGTAGATGTCTTGTGAGGTACATACCAAAAGGGATGTTGTACTCTATAATAGGTCTAATGAGTGATGAGTAGAGGGGAACAATGACCTCTTTTTTCCTGGATGAGAAACCTTTTGTGATGAGGTGTGCCACATAGAAGGATTTCTTGACTACTGTGGTGATGTGATTATCAAAGGAGAGACTACTGTCCACCTGTGTCCCAAGGTCTCTTATCACACTTTCGGTGTTAAGTAGACTACTACCTATGTGGTAGCTCATGGGTACAGAGTTTTTACCAAAGGGGATGATAATGCACATTTTGGCATTGAACTTGAGGCCATGGCTTTGTCACCAGGCATCTGTCTCAGTGATGCCCTTTTGTAGGATGTCCACATTGATATTAATTTCAGCTGTGGCTCCTAGTTTGCAATCATCTGCGAACTTCGTTAGCCAAAGACCTTGTGTGTTAGCCTGTATTTCATAAAAGTAGATACCAAACAGGAAAGGACCCAGGACTGAACCCTGTGGTACTCCACTTGTCACTGGTCTGAAGCTGGGTTTGGAGTCTGCTACTTTCGTAGTGTGGGTTCTGTCAGTGAGCCAGTTGGCAACCCATCTTGTGACATAGGGATTTATACCTAGTTTAGTGAGTTTATCTATAATTCCTGAGTGGGGGATGGTATCAAAAGCCTTGGCGAGTTCTAGATAGGCTGTTTGAACCACCTTACCCTCGTCTACAGCTTTGGTGATTTTTTCAAAGATGTCAATCATGTTTAGGAGACATGATCTGCCTTTTACAAACCCGAACTGGGTGGGGTCTCAGAGTTTGGAGATTACCAATATCTTTGTTTATAAGTAATATGATGATACGTTCCATGCCCTTCCAGACCAGGCTCATTAGGCTAATGGGGTGGTAGTTCCCAGGGTCCGTGGTGGCTCCCCCTTTGTGGAGTGGGATAACCGTCACTGTGCACCATTCAGTGGGCACAAAGCCTGAGGTGAGGCTATGATTGAACATGGTGCTTAGGTGGGGTGCCAGTTCATTCTGTAGTTTATGTAGAATGCAGCCTGGGATGTTGTCAGGTCCCTTGGATGCTGTGTTCTTGGTTTTGGAGAGTGTGGTGTTTACCTGTGCAGCCGTGATTACAGGAACTTTGCATTCTTCCGGTATAGAGATGGGCCCTTTAGGGGGTGTGGGGGGGGGGTAAAGTTAGCACTGAACCTATCTGCCAGGATGTTGGCAATATCAGTTGGTTCTGTATATTTAGTGCCATTGTGCTGTAACTCAGAGCAGATCTGAGTGTTGCCATTGAGATTCTTGACATAGCTGTAGAATGCTTTGTGATCGTCTATAGAATCAGTGGTGATTTTGTTTTCATAACTACCTTTGGAGGATTTTATGAGGGATCTCAGCTTCTTACTGAGGCTGACCAGGGAGTTCTTCCAGTCATGGGATTTTACTCTTTTTTGCAACAGTTTCTTTCCTCTGTTGTAGAGTTTGTTTATGGCAGGGACCACCAGATTGACTTCCTTTTTTTGGAGGATAGCATCTTGGTTCTGTTAAGGATAGCACGATCCATGCACTCGTGTAAGTGCTTATAAAGTGCATTTGTGTAGGATTCAGCAGTCGTATCTCTATTGTCCATCTGCATGGGTGTCGTGAAGTTTGCCACTTCTGTCTTAAGAAGCGTGAAGTTGGCTTTGGAGAAATTATTTATGGTGGTTTCCCTAATGGGGGGTGGAGGGCGGGATGTGAATGTCTAGACTGATTAGCTTGTGGTCGGATTTGACCAATGAGGAATTGACCTCTGGTGTGGAACACTGGTCACCCATGTTGGTAATGACCAGGTCTAGGATATTGCTGCCCCTGGTGGGAGTGTGGATAAGCTGATCCAAGGCGTTGGAATTTATGAATTCCAGAAAACGTTCAGCAAAAGAGTTGGTACATGAGTAGTTTTCCCAGTTATTGGTGGGGCAGTTGAAATCACCCATTATTAGGTTGTTGGGTTGTACCATAATATTTTCCAGTATATCTAGAAATGAGGAGTGGGAATCCTGGGGCATGGTGGGGGATCTATAGCAAGTTACTATGTGGATTGCGGTCTTGCCCAGAGTTAGTTGCACTTGGATAATCTCGGATGCATTATGCTGAGCAACTATCCTGGAGGTGTGGATATCCTTAATGAATATGGACATGCCCCCACCTTTAGTGTTTCGGTCCAGGTTAGCTGGCCGAAAGGTGTGGTATGAATTATAGCCTGGTAATGCAGGGGTGCTCTCTGGAGCCTTGAACAAATGTCGATGTTCTCCATTTTAAGGAGTGCCTCAAGTTAATGCATTTTGAGGTTTAGACTTCTAGTTATTTAAATAGGGAATTTAAGAAAAGGGTGTAATGCCGTTTACACACAAATCTTTTAATAACCAGATAGAACTATTAGGCACTATTTGTTTTTGACTGGTTGTGATGTAGTTATTAGTTTCTAATAATATTTTTTGATGTATTTGTTTCCATTTTGAATCATAAGATGAATTTATCTACAGTGCTATAACTTTTACAGTTGATGAAGCAGCATGCAGTTGAATATCAGGGAATCCTATTCCACCATTATCGCAACCTCTTCTGTGCCAATCAAAGGAAACTCTTGGTTTATTAGGGTGCCAAAAAATAAGTAAAATATTATTTATCTTCTTCATCAAAGATTGTGAGACAAACAATATTTTAGGGAGAATTGCCATCTTAATACGCATTAATTGTTCATCCATGGTAAAGAAGAATTTGTTCCAATTTGTGACTAAACTTAAAATTTTATCAACATTTTGTTGAAAGTTTGTTTGCACCTTCTCTTTACTATTCGACATAATTGTTATACCACTGTATTTCATTTGATTGATATTCCAGTTGAAGTTAGAATATTTTTCTATGATTTGTTTTTTATTTTTTATTAATTAATAATGTACTTGTTTTATTATGATTAAATCTTAACTTTGAGATTTCTTTAAACTGACTCATAGTTCTAATTTTATGTTCTAATGAATTTTCTGTATTTCCTAGTGTAAAATATCAGAAAAGAGTTGAATTATTAGTTCAGAATCTTCTTTTAGTTTGATACTGTGAATCTTTTTATTGGATCTAATATGATTAGCAAAGGGTTCTATAGCTAATGCAAAAAAAGTAAAGGTGTTAATGGACAGCCTGGTTTTGTGCCTTTTTGTAATTTAATGGAAGGATCCAATCATACATTTAAATTTCTAGTTTTAAAAATTTTATTTGATAATAGAAGAGGGAGGGATTTGGTGAATGACACTGAGGTTGCAGAACAGAAATGGATAATGTTATTCAGCACTGATAAACCCCCCCGGCCTGAGCAACAAGGTGTCCTTGAAACCTTTTTTAAAAGCTCGGCCATTAAAACATTAAATAAGCCATCAGTTGTTATTCTATGCTTATTTGATAAGTGATTTTATATACATTTATATTTATCTTTAAGTTATTGCACACAATACAACTAAACTTCTATGAGTATAGCTTACAGGTTATTTGATGGTTTTTTTACATATATATATATATATATATATATATATATATATATATATATATATATATATATATATATATATAAACATAAGTATACATGAAGTAGTTCTATTGCACATATCATGGTTGATTTTAATAGATATGTTCTTAGGTTTTTGTTTGACTACAACATCTTTATATGTTGATTATTTTTAACAACTTTATATGCAGAGCTTTGCACATTTTTTATACACAACATTGTGATGAATTTATGTTTTTTTTACTACAATGAATATGCTCAAGAGAATAATGTTACTGTTTTTTAAGGGAAGTCAATTGTCCTTAATTGATTCCACTATAAACTGTGTAAGGTTTATTCACTTGTTGTCTGATGAAGGGGTTGGATTCCTGAAAGTGCTTAATACCTTAATAAGTTACGTTGCTGTGGTACAGCTGGTGTTTCTTCTTTTGCTGGATACTACAGAATTTGTACACTGTCTGTTTCATTAGTTGGAGAGAGATTTTTGTTTTGTGCATCTGTTTTTATTTTATCTCCAACTTCACATGGCTGATGGAAGCATGGAAAAATTGGAATTGCCTTTTAATCCTAACAAGAGTGGCAGCAAAAGGCTTAACAAATGTTCCGTTGAACTCCTTAATGATCTACTGACTGTTACTGATAATCCACTGCTGAATGTGGGTCTGCAGACTTCTGATACTGTTTTAAGTAATAATTTGGAACATTATGATGGCTTTCTTTCTAAATTTAAAGACCTTGAAAATAAACTGTATAACTTTAAGCACCTCCAATGGCAACAGTTTCATTTTGAGGCTTCACTTAAACATAATCTTGTACCGAGAGGTCTTAGAGTTTTAACAATGCCTACGTATGGACAGATTTCCCCAGAATTGCTTAGGCAGTGGCAAATCATTAATTTGGAGTGTCTTGCAAGATACCTACATCTCCTTATTGATTTTTTCCGGCCGCAGGAGGAAGAACTGGCCAGAGACATTAATTTCCTACATAAGCAGATATGTAATCAATATCCCCCAGAGTTGTTTGGCGTCAAGATGGCGACACTGCATGAAAATATACAGGGTTATAAAAAGAGGTTACTTGGCACTAAAACACATAAATTGAACAGAGACTACAACGATTTCAAGCAGGGAATGTGTTTTCCTGGGTGAGAGAACGGCCCATCATGGATAATGTACAGCATATAGCCACAGATTAACCTATTACAGCTATTGGCTTAGAGGGGCGGGATCGAACGGAGCCGTTGAGTGAAACGCCTTCCACTTCCGGGTTGGCGAGTGTACAAGTGAACGCTACAACAACTGAACCGACAGCTGATATTGAGGGCACAAAGAGAACAGCCTTTGAGCAGAATTCGATCAGTAAACCATCTCCAATATTAACAAATGCCTGGGAAGGCTTGATAGTGAAACCTAAAGACCTAAGGAATCAGCGTCTGTTTGCTAATAGCCAGAGGAGTGCTGATGAGGCTCAACCGTCAAATAATATGAGCCGTTATTTACTAGAGAATCCTCTTACCATCAGAGGATGCTCAAAGAACTGAAATCCACGGAAACCATTGAGTGCAGAAGGCCAAAACCGAAAGAGGTTCATACAAGTTTGATTTTCAATATTTCTTCACATGTTTTA
This sequence comes from Protopterus annectens, assembly GCF_019279795.1. Lineage (NCBI taxonomy): Eukaryota > Metazoa > Chordata > Ceratodontiformes > Protopteridae > Protopterus > Protopterus annectens. Next base: position 106,169,505 of record NC_056732.1, on the reverse strand, counting down.
ACTGAGGCCCAGATGACACTACTGAATAAAGGCTTGAACTTTATACCAGCTAAGAAAGCTGTCCTTACTGATGTCTTGAAGGACTTGAGACTCTTTGGCAGAAACTTGACTTTACGTGCTATGTTTTCTTCATCTATTCAGTCAGACAGATGTATTTTTAAGAAGCCGAGTGTGTACATTCCCCCTAACAATGCTACCATTGATACTTTCATTGATGTCTGTGATAGACAGATAAGAGAAGTTTTGGTCTTTGATATTTGTCCTAACAAGTTTTTTAACTTATCTAGTGTTGAATACACTGCCTTAAATGATTTGAAAGCCCTAGGTTCGATAGAGATTCAACCTGCTGACAAGGGAGGGGGCATTGTGGTTCTTGATAAAGATTTATATTTTAAACAAATGTATGTTTTATTGAATGACACGAGAACGTACCAGTGTGTAGCACTGATTGTGGTGAAGGGTATAATAAATAAAATATCCTTTCTGGTTTTTGCTCTGTTGATTACAGGCATGATAAATGAGCCACTCTTTGAATATTTTTCAGTTAACCACCCTGTTATTCCTATGGTATATGGTTTACCTAAGGTACATAAATGTCTTTGTACCCCACCAATGCGCCCAATAGTATCTAGCAGGAGATGAGCCACTGAACCTCTGTCTATATATGTCAAAAAGAATTTACACCCTGTACTTGATGGCTGTGACAGTGTTCTCAAAGATTCCAAAACTTTTTTAGAGACACTCAGTTTGAAATGGGCCTCTGTATGTACTGATTGTTTTTTTGTAACTTTAGATATAGAATCACTGTTCACAGTTATTCTGAATCAATGAGGGATAGACAATGTGAGAGAAGTGCTGAATAATGCAGGAGTTACTTCCAGTAAATGTGATTTGGTTTGTACTTTATTGGATAGTGTTCTGACAAATAATATCTTTATTTTTGGGAATGATTATTATATCCAGAAGGTTGGCGCAGTTATGGGCACAGCTTGTGCCAATAGCTACGCCAACCTTTCATTAGTGCACTGTGAATGTTCCCTTGTTCTGTCCAATAAACTATATAGTGAACACAGTTTGGTATACTAGGTTCGTGGATGATATTTTTTTGTTGTGGCAGGGTACCAAAGTTGAGTTGAATAAATTTATTTGTTATTTAAATGGGACCACAGACTTCCTTAGATTTACGTTTAATTATTCTACACATGAAAATGATTTTTTGGATATGAGAGTGAGCAAAGACCACCTGAATAATATTAAGACAAGTCTTTATAGGAAGCCATTTAGGAAAAATAACTTCCTGCACAACACAAGTATGCACCCAAACTATACCCAACGCAATGTAATAAAAGGGCAAGTATTTAGAGTAATGAAGCTCTTCAATGATGATGTAGAATTGTATGGAACACTCCAGAAATTAAAGTCTGTCTTTTTGGAGAGAGGCTATGATGGTCAGATGATTGATAGATATAAATGAAGCATGGAAGACCAGGGGTGACCGCTGTAAACCATATTTTAGAGACAGATTTACCCGAATTCTACCACTGATGCAGAAGCCAGTCATGTAAGTTTACCCAGTAATGTAGTTGATAATAACCTGAGTATGCCTTTGACCTCTGCCAATAATATTAGTACTGTCTGTGATGTCATTAATAGGAACTGGGGTATCCTTTCTACGGTTGAAGATCTAAAGGGTGTAATTGAAGCTAAACCGAATTTTACGTTTTGTAACAATAGAACATTGGAGAGCCATCTATGCTATAGGTCTGACGTACCTAGTACCTGGTGTAAATATGACAGGATAGGCACATATGTGTGCAGAAGTTGCACAGCCTGTACACACGTTAACGCAGGCAGGAGTTTTACACATCCACACATGGGCTTTAGTTTTAACAGTGCTCATTATGCTGATTGTAAAACATCTAATGTTGTTTATTTTGCATATTGTGTCATATGTTTTTCTTTCTACATCAGCAAAACTAACAGGTGGTTTAAGGATGGAATATTGGAACATTACAGAGACAATCAAAATTGTAAAGAGAGTAGTGCCCTTGCCATGCACAATAAAAATGAAGGATCCAATCATACATTTAAATTTCTAGTTTTAAAGATTTTAGTTGATAAAAGAGGGAGGGATTTGGTGAAAGACACTGAGGCTGCGGAACAGAAATGGATAATGTTATTCAGCGCTGATAAACACCCCGGCCTGAACCACAAGGTGTCCGTGAAACCTTTTTTAAACTCTCAGCCATTAAAATATTAAATAAGCCATCAGTTGTTGTTCTATGCTTATTTGATAAGTAATTTTATATACATTTATATTTATCTTTATGTTATTGCACACAATACGACTATACTTCTATGAGTATAGCTTAGAGGTCATTTGATGTTTCATATATATATATATATATATATATATATATATATATATATATATATATGAACATAAGTATACATGAAGTAGTTCTATTGCACATATGGTTGATTTTAATAGATATGTTCTTAGGTTTTTGTGTGACTACAACATCTTTATATGTTGATTGTTTTTAACAACTTTATATGCAGGGTTTTGCAAATGTTTTATATACAACATTGTGATGAATTTATTTTTTTTTTACTACAATTAATATGCTCAAGAGAATAATGTTACTATTTTTTAAGGGAAGTCAATTGTCCTTAATTGATTCCACTATAAACTGTGTAAGGTTTATTCACTTGTTGCCTGATGAAGGGGTTGGATCCCTGAAAGTGCTTACTACTATGTTGCTGTGGTACAGCTGGTGTTTTTTCTTTTGCTGGATACTACAGAATTTGTACACTTGCTATTTCATTAGTTGGAGAGAGATTTATGTTTTGTATAAATATCTTATAGTCCACATTTAAAAGTGAAATGGGTCTGTATGATGAACACTTTGTAGGATCCTTATCTTGTTTTAAAATAGATGATATAAGGGAATGTTTTCATGATGGGGATTTAAGAAGTTGTTTGTATTTCACCGTAAAGCTTATCTAATATTTTAAATGCATCAGCCAGTAGTATTTTATAAAGTTCTGGTATAAGAGGATCTAAGCCTGGTACCATATTTTTTAATTTTTTTGTATCTTTTATTTCTGTTAAAGTGAATGGTCTGTCAGTTTTTTTTATTTGTACATTTGTTGATTTATTGTTTATATCTTCCCTTAGAAAAGTTTTAACTATATCATCATTATCTAAGTTAGCTGTATTATTATTTATATTTTCATAAAATATTTTAAAGCTCTCAAGAATACCTTTAATATCTACTCTACTTTTTTATTATTTATATGAGTTATGATTTTTTTTATGTGGTTTAGTTTATTCATTTTCTTTGATCTAAGAGCAAGTTTATGCAAGCTTAAAGGGTTTACTGAATATTCCTGGAGTTTAAGTTTTTTTCAGGTTTATTGAAACTTTATGACTTAGAATTTCAACATGTTTTGTATTTAAGTTTTTAAGTTCAGACTTACTGATAATGTCATTTGGTTTAAGATTTAACTTTAGTGTGTCTATTTTGGCCTGTAGGGAATTCAATTCTTTGTCCCATTGGTGCAGCGGTTAATGCTGTCGCTTCACAGCAAGAGGTTCTCTGGTTCGATTCTCGGCTGGGGTGCCTTCTGTGTGGAGTTTGCATGTTCTCCCTTGGGTTTCCTCCGGGTACTCCGGTTTCCTCCCACATTCTAAAGACATGCTTCTGGAGCATTTCTCCCCGGGCCTCCGCTGAAAACAGGATCTGTGGAACCTAGTTGGACATTCCCGGTTAACAAATGTTAAATAAATAAATAAAATAAATAATATACCAGCTTGTGACTCTTCCATTTAAATAAGCCTTTAATGAATCCCATAGGACAATGTCAGTTACTTTGCCATTCATGTTTATCTCTAGGACGTTTTTGATCTCTTTAGCATACCAATCCTTGAATCCTTTTATTTTAATAATGTACGCTGGTAATCTCTTGTGATGTATTACATTGTCAGTTTTCAAAATTATATTGAAGATTATAGCATTATGGTCTGATAATGGACATGGAACTATTCAAACTTCTCTGATATGTGATAATAGATTGTTTGAGACAAAATGTTATCAATATTTGTTTATGTTACATATCTATATGAATAGTGGGTAAATTGAAGTGAGTTTGTTTTTCTTAGCTCATATATATCTTTTAAATTCATTAGATTTACAAAATTCATTAAATGTTTGGATAAATATATGATTCTCAGCTTTCTATCTGCAGTGGAATCTTTGTCTGATAAACTACAATTAAAATCACCAGCTGTTATGACTTCAGCTTTCATGTAATAAGCTAAAGTGTCTAGGTAATTTTTTGCATCTTTATCTCCAATCCCTCAAATCCAATAAGAGTTAACCAATGTGTATAGTTTTCTGTTCCACTCAGTTATAACAATGCTTAACATAACATTTTTATCAATATAGGTGTCTTAATTTAGGCATTACTGGTGAGTTCTTCAACAAAATGAGGGTATGTCTTCTTTTACCTCAAAACCCAGAACCTGTTAAAACTAATAATTCTTTAATGAAAGTTTATTTACATTTTTATTAAGTAAATGTGTTTCCTGTAGAAATACTTTTTGAGCTTAATGTAATTGCTAGTATTGCAACAGATTTCCCCTCTTTACTGGATTATTTAGTCCATTAATATTAATAGATGGACCTGTACTTTATGCATCAATTTATGAGAGACAAAAAAACAAGTATAATTGCATTTATGTTCAGAACTTATTATATACTTTATATATAACAATGTGAAATCTTTAGCTATATTCAAAACTTTTAAAACAAATAAAAAATGACCTAATGATATAACCCTGAAACATTCTACCATGGAATAACGTAGTCCTAGTTTGTTGAAAAAGATGAACAAACTATCTCTCAAACTCTCCATTAGACTAACAATGCTTAGCTCATGCTTCTGATTCATATTAACGTATCTCATATTTTTTGTACGCATGATCTTAAAAAAGTACTTCAGTGTGTTATTATGAATAAGAAAAGTTAAACAGGTGTTCAGAATCTTTATTAAAAGTTGACCAAACTGAATATCTCTACAGTCATCTTTCCCTGTACCTCACATTAACTCCCTGGTCTACTATAGGGAGGAAGTCAGTTGTTATTTTCATATTTTTAATTTATCAAGCAGATGATTTTATATATTTTTTCAGTTTTATTTACTATGTGTAAAGCTGTTCATAAGATCATAAGTTCAAAAATTAGTACCAGGCTATCTGGCCTTGTGGGCTCTTCCAAGCCCAGCCAATTACTCCATGTGAGAATCAAACCCTGCACCTTATGTCCATATAAGGTGCCAACTTCCCACCCTTGTAGACATATTTATATTCTTTATATACATATTTACTTATTATGATCGCTTTCTATTTTTGTTTGTATACTATGTCTTGTACTGTTACTATATTCTTAGGTTTTATATTTTAGCTATAATCCCAGTGTAGACTGTCATATAAGAGAACATTTATATTTACCATTATATATTTGATACCTTTAATCTAGTAGTACTGTTAGAATCAGTCCTGTTTTTTTCCTTAAATGTTATGTCTAACAATATGTGAATAAACATCTGAAAAATCTTCCCTTTTAAGATTCAAACTTTGCATAATAAATGGATCTGATATATTAAGTTTTATTATCATTAAAAAAGAGACAATAATAGAGAAACACAATCCTAATTTTTTATCAGAATTGTCATTCTATAGGCTAATATATAAACTACCCTTTTGGTATACTGCAAGCATTCAGAACTATTTAATAACTGAGAGTGGTTTACAATGTAGTTCACTGTCTTTTGCTTATTATCTAACTTGTATTCATTGATATGTTAGCCTATCCTTCGAAATAGTATGACTATTTAGTTTTAAACAGGAAGAAGTAACCTTGCCAGTTCGTAGAATTTAAAACTCCCACAGCATCATAAAAGTGCTCATGACTCTAGCTGATCCTCATGACATGGGCTTGTAAATGAACAGTTTGTCAGCTACAATTCACACAAAAACATTCACGAGTGAGTCCAGGCCACCTGTACTTTATGCATCAATCCATCAAACCCTTCCAAACCACTGAAAAAAAGCAATAAAAAACATGTCAAAGTATGTTAACCACGAAAAAGCTATTGTATTTAAAGAAATAGCATTTAATGATTCAATAGGCACTATTTGTATGACATGTTTAATATAAAGCAGGCTGTCATTTTTTAAAGAGGAATAGCATATACATTTTTAGTGTTGGTCAGTATCATGTCCCTTTTAAGCCTAGCACCAGTAAATTTAACTTGATCACTTCTTTTATTAAACTGAACATTTTAAAATGACCCATCCATATAGTATGGATAGACCTTAAAATGTCATATTTTCTGTTTCTCTCTTTTCAGTAGAGCAAGTTTGTGCTTCACTTCAGTACACTTGATAGGGCAGTAGGCCATTGTGAACAGACTTGTGCAAGTGTTTGTGATGTTTACAGTCTGACACTTTTTCATATATGGGGTGGAGTTGATTCTACATTCTTTCTGCTGTTCAGTTGTACAGTGTATGGGAACATAAAGGATAACATTTAGAGTATAGCCTTATTGCGGCTTCTTTTAACTATTGATGTTTCTGTTTTAATTTACTTTGGCCTAGAAATATTTAAACTGTCTCAGCTTGCTTCACAATATAACACTTTATCTCTCCCATTTTCATTTCCCCTTTCCAGTAGGTGATTCTGTTTTAGTTTAGTCTTAACATAGAAAGCTTAGTACTTGTTTTAAAATGTATTACTGGAGCTTTTCTCCTCGGGTCTCCACTGAAAATGGGCCACAAGCCCAGTTGGACAAACCCGGTTAACAAATGTCAATAAATAAAATAAATAAATATTTAATTTGTTTCACTTCCAGTATTTTGAAGCATTTTAAGTGATATGGATTGCCATTTGAAAAAAAAAGAGAGAAATTCTTTATATTATATAGACATTTTCAGACTTTCAAATTGAAACTGATTCTTGTCAATACCTCCCACTCTATTAATTGCATAACCACTTTTGGAATTTTAGTTTAAGGATGGTTCTTGCCAAAACTTTTATCTGAAATATCCCATTTTTCATTTTAAGATCTGAGTTTTGTATGAATAAAATTGACATTAATGTCCAGTTGAAACTTTCACGGTATATTTCTTTTCTTGGTGCCATTGACATCAGCAAGTTTTTTTTTTCCTGAATTTAGGCATTTTGGAGTGTCGAACCTTGTGTCATGTTGTTATAATAGTACACAGTGACATCTGAGGAAGGTATAGATCTGTCAAGGCCATGTTGTAAATCCCTCACAAAGTTCCATGGGTGTTAAATATTCTCATGTCAATACCATTGTGCAATAGGCCATGCTCCCTCTTCATTTTCTCTGCGTTGTGGTATAAAGCAACTAAAGTCTTTGGATCTAGTAAGAAACATCTGATGAAAGTAGATTGTTACTGTATGTCTCTTTCTGTTGAATTGCTTTGTTATCTATTTTAAAATATTTCTAATTCACAAGGGTGGAAACTTAAACTCTGTGACCAGCAGCCTGTTTGTACTACAAACAGGATGTAATGTGCGTGATTCCTTCTGAGTTCTGCTGATAGAGATTTCATTGGGGTCTAACCTGCAATTGGGATATTGCTAAATACAGTAAGTTACAGCATATTCTGGTGAGAAATTGATTTTTAGGCCAACAGTAATATACCGCCTCTTGTTCTGAAAGAATGTGTGGCCTCGTAATATGTACCTGTGATTTATCCTGGTGTGCCGTACACACCAGGAGGTGGCTTGACTTTATAATATCTGTCCAGCTGTAGTAAGCTGTATTCCTAGATCAGACTGTAATGAAGCACAGCCATCCTCTAACCATCAATCAAAAAACAGAGGTAGTCCAAAGGGCTTGAGTGAAGTCCGATATCCCACCTGTGACCCAGAGGGTGACAGGACTAACAACAAGCAGAGTATAAAGGATAAGTTCAGATAAAATCACTTTAGCTATCAGATCTATGAGACTCAGTCTCCCTGATACCCACCCTGTGGGAATAATGACACCTTAGTGAAGTTTCCAGTACTTTATTCAGTTACGTAGGTAGATGGATGAGTGTTAAAACACAAATGCTGTTAATCTATCAACATTCTAAGTTTAGAAGTGCAGTATTTAAAATGTGTTCTATTTTTGGGCCATTGCCCCTACATTATTTGAAGCTTTCTTCAGATTTCTTGTGCTAAGAGGTTGAGATGTATGTTCTTCATGCATTTTCACATTGTTGGTAAGTAAAGAACCCATTGTGTTAGGTCGGCATAATGGTTAAGGTGTTTACCTTACAGACACAAGGTGCAGGGTTTAATACATGGGGATGTTTCATAAAAGCAGACTGTCCTTTTTAAAGGAGACATAGCATATAAACTTGCATTAAAAGAATGGCAATTATGTGTGATCCAGGTTTAACTTGTAAAAGTGTGAGTGTTATTCTAATTATTTCATGTCATTCCAATAATAACTTTTATGTATGTAAAAAGCTAAATTTTGATACTTTACTTATAACATAGCTTTTCTTTCTTGGGTGCTGTTGCATGTCAAGTATACCATCAGTAGCACTACTGGACTATTTTAAGAACCCAAAATGTAACTCAACATTCCTCTTTGTTGCGTCTTATATTATATTTAATAACTGTTTACTGAATTTCCTGTTTGCACTTATTTTTAAAATCTTTTTTTCTTAAAACTTGCATTTTATCTGTCTCTGGTCTAGCACTCAAGTGTGGGGTCATTTACTGCACTGTTATAACTTGTTGATACTTGTGAACCTCTGCTATCTTTAAAAAAACAAAAACAAAAAAATCTTGCTTTTTTCCCACTTTTCTGAGATTTAAAAAAGTTCAGTTACAGGCTTGCTGTTCTGAACTGTTTGTAAGTTTCCTGGAGGCCATTTTTTGCTTGGGCTAAAGGGAAGTCTCTCTGTTCATCAGTGGCAGGGATAAACATTGAGCAGCCTGCCTGCCCCTGTGGGAGTGGTTACTGCCTTGAAACTGTAGTTTTATTGGCCATTTTGGGTCAATTCCAAACTCCTTCAACTTCCTCTCTTAAAACCTGATTGCCTCGTGGTTTTGGCATCTTTTCAGACTTGTTGGCTGTTGGTGTAGCACCCACCAAGAGGAGAAAACGCTGAGAGAAGAAAGGAGCCCCTTTTGAGATTTTAAGTATTTTCTTCAGATTATTTTGCTAAGTTTTTCTGCATAGCCGCCTACTTTGAGCATTTTCCAGCTTGTTAAACTTGATTTCTGCATTGGTAACTGTATTTAGAACACAACCTAGAGCTGTTTACTGAATTTCCTGATTGCATTTATTTTAAAAATCGTTTTTTTCCTTAAAACTTGCATTTTATCTGTCTCTGGCCTAGCTCTCAAGTGTGGGGTCATTTACTGCACTGTTATAACTTGTTGATACTTGTGAACCTCTGCTATCTTTAAAAAAAAAACAAAAAACAAAAAAAATCTTGCTTTTTTCCCACTTTTCTGAGATTTAAAAAAGTTCAGTTACAGGCTTGCTGTTCTGAACTGTTTGTAAGTTTCCTGGAGGCCATTTTTTGCTTGGGCTAAAGGGAAGTCTCTCTGTTCATCGGTGGCAGGGATAAACATTGAGCAGCCTGCCTGCCCCTGTGGGAGTGGTTACTGCCTTGAAACTGTAGTTTTATTGGCCATTTTGGGTCAATTCCAAACTCCTTCAACTTCCTCTCTTAAAACCTGATTGCCTCGTGGTTTTGGCATCTTTTCAGACTTGTTGGCTGTTGGTGTAGCACCCACCAAGAGGAGAAAACGCTGAGAGAAGAAAGGAGCCCCTTTTGAGATTTTAAGTATGTTCTTCAGATTATTTTGCTAAGTTTTTCTGCATAGCCGCCTACTTTGAGCATTTTCTGGCTTGTTAAACTTGATTTCTGCATTGGTAACTGTATTTAGAACACAACCTAGAGCTGTTTACTGAATTTCCTGCTTGCACTTATTTTTAAAATCGTTTTTTTCTTAAAACTTGCATTTTATCTGTCTCTGGCCTAGCTCTCAAGTGTGGGGTCATTTACTGCACTGTTATAACTTGTTGATACTTGTGAATCTCTGCTATCTTTAAAAAAAAAAAAAAAAAATCTTGCTTTTTTCCCACTTTTCTGAGATTTAAAAAAGTTCAGTTACAGGCTTGCTGTTCTGAACTGTTTGTAAGTTTCCTGGAGGCCATTTTTTGCTTGGGCTAAAGGGAAGTCTCTCTGTTCATCAGTGGCAGTGATAAACATTGAGCAGCCTGCCTGCCCCTGTGGGAGTGGTTACTGCCTTGAAACTGTAGTTTTATTGGCCATTTTGGGTCAATTACAAACTCCTTGAGCTTCCTCTCTTAAAACCTGATTGCCTCGTGGTTTTGGCGTCTTTTCAGACTTTTGTTGGCTGTTGGTGAATCACCCACCAAGAGGAGAAAATGCTGAGAGAAGAAAGGAGCCACTTTTGAGATTTTAAGTATTTTCTTCAGATTATTTTGCTAAGTTTTTCTGCATAGCTGCCTACCTTGAGCATTTTCTGGCTTGTTAAACTTGATTTCTGCATTGGTAACTGTATTTAGAACACAATCTAGAGCTGATTACTGAATTTCTTGTTTGCACTTATTTTTAAAATCATTTTTTTCTTAAATCTTGCATTTTATCTGTCTCTGGCCTAGCACTCAAGTGTGGGGTCATTTACTGCACTGTTATAACTTGTTGATACTTGTGAACCTCTGCTATGTTTAAAAAAAAATTTTCCCACTTTTCTGAGATTTAAAAAAGTTCAGTTACAGGCTTGCTGTTCTGAACTGTTTGTAAGTTTCTTGGAGGCCATTTTTTGCTTGGGCTAAAGGGAAGTCTCTCTGTTCATCAGTGGCAGTGATAAACATTGTGCAGCCTGCCTGCCCCTGTGGGAGTGGTTACTGCCTTGAAACTGTAGTTTTATTGGCCATTTTGGGTCAATTCCAAACTCCTTGAGCTTCCTCTCTTAAAACCTGATTGCCTCATGGTTTTGGCGTCTTTTCAGACTTGTTGGCTGTTGGTAAAGCACCCACCAAGAGGAGAAAATGCTGAGAGAAGAAAGGAGCCACTTTTGAGATTTTAAGTATTTTCTTCAGATTATTTTGCTAAGTTTTTCTGCATAGCTGCCTACTTTGAGCATTTTCTGGCTTGTTAAACTTGATTTCTGCATTGGTAATTGTATTTAGAACACAACCTAGAGCTGTTTACTGAATTTCCTGTTTGCACTTATTTTTAAAATCGTTTTTTTCTTAAAACTTGCATTTTATCTGTCTCTGGCCTAGCACTCAAATGTGGAGTCATTTACTGCACTGTTATAACTTGTTGATACTTGTGAACCTCTGCTATCTTTAAAAAAAAAAAAAAAAAAAAAAAATCTTACTTTTTTCCCACTTTTCTGAGATTTAAAAAAGTTCAGTTACAGGCTTGCTGTTCTGAATTGTTTGTAAGTTTCTTGGAGGCCATTTTTGCTTGGGCTAAAGGGAAGTCTCTCTGTTCATCAGTGGCAGTGATAAACATCAAGCAGCCTGCCTGCCCCTGTGGGAGTGGTTACTGCCTTGAAACTGTAGTTTTATTGGCCATTTTGGGTCAATTCCAAACTCCTTGAGCTTCCTCTCTTAAAACCCTCTTTTGCACGGTTTTGCACGTTTTTGTGCATAACGCAATAATGGGCTGTGCCGCCTAATTGGGTTTAAACTATTCCTGGCTCCACAAAGTCTGCTCTTCACTTTTTCCCTTAGAACTGCTCTATCTCTCAAATTAAACACCATATTCTCATTCTAAGGCCCTTCACTGGTCCAAATAAGTAATCTTACAAGTTAACACTATTAAACCATAAGCACTACTTACTCTTATACTCTCTACGATTACCTTGTCCCCTATTGGACCGTCTTAATTCAGTTCCCTATATTACTCTAGCATGTCCAAAGATCAGCCAATGGTTTCCTCTCCAGCCCAGCTGGTGAATCTGGGAATTTTGAGGCAATGTTACAACTGTCTCATGTACACGGACAACCCTCTCCTCCTCCAAACAGGTTCAAATATATGTGAGAGATGCAACCATATAGCCAAACTGGAGGCTGAGCTCTCTCATTTCAAAACTAGTATAACCAGTCAGGAGGAGAAGGTAACCTCACACAACACAATTCCAGTATCACATAGTCTCACCACAGGGAACCAAACACATAAATACCCTAAAACATACTCAGAGGCTCTAAATAAAAATCTACCTAAGCAACAGAGACCTCCAAAGCAGACATCCAAGCAAACGCCACTCCAAAACGAAACACGCACAACACATAGCCCACAAAGTCAGTGTGCCAAGCAGCCACAGCCCTTAAGGCTGAATAACGCACCCGATACTCTTGTAATAGGTGACTCTATTGTCAGACACACTGACGTCCCACTCACCAGGCTGAACAAGGAGAAGGTCACAGTGAGCTGCCTGTCGGGCTCTAGGATCCGCCACATAACACAAGCACTCAGGTCACTCCAAAGCAAATACAAATATGACTCGGTCATTGTACATGCTGGTGTGAATGACCTGAGACGTACCTCCCTGGACTACATGAAAAGAGACATAGAGGAGCTCTCTGATCATGTAGCCCAGGCCAGTATGACCCTGGAGCAGCATCTTACCCTCACCTAGAATGATGCCACAGTACAAAGACAAAATGATCGATTTTAACAATTGGCTAAAATTTTGGTGTCATTCAAAGGGGATCCAGTGTCTATCAGCCTGGGATGACATACTCGACAAGCCATGTTGCTTCGCTAGGGACGGCTTGCACCTGTCACCACTGGGCTTTCGGATACTGGCAAAGGCTCTGGTCACCCCCATAGTGCCTTTTTTTAGGCAAGGCTCAAAAGTCAAACCCACCTCCATAGACAGTACAAGGTACAAGAAACTAAGGGTAATGCTGCTAAACGCCAGAAGTCTTAACCTCAAGATGCACGCACTCGAAGCTCTCCTCAGTATGGACAACATCGATATCTGTGCAGTGACAGAAACCTGGTTCAAGGCTCCAGAGAGCACCCCAGCACTACCAGGTTATACCTCATATCATGCTTTTCGGCCCCAAGACCCAGACCAAACCACAAAAGGAGGGGGAGTTTCCATATTTATCAAGGATATCCACACCTCCAGGTTAGTGGCATTGCATGAAGTATCGGAGACCATCCATGTGCAACTAACAGTGGGCAAAACTGCTTTTCAGTTTATAGCATCCTACAGACCACCCTCTCAAAGTCAGGAATCCCACTCTGCTTTCCTGAAAACATTGAAGAACATGAAGATCTCTCCGAACACCATTATATTGGGTGACTTCAACTACCCAAACATAGACTGGGAGCACTACTCAAGCCCCAGCACCTTAGCCCAAAGGTTCCTGGAAATTATAAACTCAAATGCTATGGAACAACTAGTCACCACTCCCACAAGAGGGGATAACATACTAGACCTGATCATTACCAACATGGGGACTCTATGCTCCATACCAGAAGTATATCCTTCATTGGTAAGATCAGACCATAAATTAATTTCACTGGATATCCACATCCCGACCCCACCCCCAGCCCAGAAAACCACAGTGAAAAACTTCTCAAAAGTGAACTTCTCACTTCTCAAAACCGAAGTGAAATCTTTCAAGGCCCCAGGGCCAGTGGAATCTACGGCCCAAACTGCAGAATCCTATATAAACGCATTCTACGGACATCTCCAGGAATGCATGGATCAAGCTATCCTAAACAAAACCAAGACCCAATCATGCAAAGGCAGGCGTCCAGTCTGGTGGACCCCAGCCATAAATAGACTGTACAACAGAAGGAGGAAGATAATACATGATAGAGCAAAATCCCTAATAGGGAAGGCATCTCTGATCAGTACTAGCAAAAAATTACGATCCCTCATAAAATCCTCCAAGGCCAGCTTTGAGAGACAAATTGCACAGGACACTAAAGACAATCATAAGGCATTTTTCAGTTATGTTAGGAACCTGGGATGCAACTCCCAGACTTGTTCTGAGTTGATTCTAAACGACAAAAAATACACTGAACCCACAGACATCGCCAATATCCTGGCAGACAGGTTCAGTGCAAACTTCTCCACCCTCCCCCAAAGAGCAAGTGTCTATCCCGGCAGGGGGCTGCCTCCCAAACATCTCTGATGCTCAGGTGAAGGCTGCCCTCTCCAAAGCAAAAAACACTGCTTCCAAGGGACCAGCTGGCGTCCCGGGTTGCGTCCTACATGAACTCCAAGAAGAACTAATCCCTCAAATAAAACAGCTGTACAATCTCAGCCTCACTACAGGATATGTGCCCACAGAATGGCATACAGCAACAGTGGTCCCACTCCACAAAGGTGGAGCCTCCATGGACCCTGGAAACTATCGCCCCATAAGCCTGACTAGCTTAGTCTGCAAGACTATGGAGAGGATCATCATGGAGCTCATAAACAAAGACATTGGGGACATGCAGACACTAGATCCTACCCAATTCGGCTTCGTCAAGGGCAGATCCTGCCTTTTGAACCTGGTTGACTTCTTTGAAACAGTCACCAAAGCCATAGATGAAGGGAAGATAGTCCACACAGCCTATCTAGACCTAGCAAAGGCATTTGACACAATACCCCACGCGGGCATCATAGATAAGCTATCCAACTTAAATATAAACCCCTATGTCACAAGATGGGTCGCAAACTGGCTCAAAGACAGAACCCACAGAGTGAGAGTTGCTGGAGCCATGTCAGACTCGAAACCAGTCACAAGTGGTGTCCCACAAGGTTCTGTCCTGCGACCGCTCTTGTTCGGTATATACTTTTCCGAGGTACAGTCCAACGTGGGAGGACTATGGCTCACCAAGTTCGCAGATGACTGCAAACTGGGCGCCATAATCGACTCTCCAGCTGACACAAACATCCTTCATAAAGGTCTCACAGAGACGAATAACTGGTGCCAGAGCCATGGTCTAAAGCTAAATGCCAAAAAGTGTATAGTCATACCCTTTGGCAAAAACAGTGTGCCCACAAACTACCACATAGGCGGTAAACCATTAAGTACAGAGAAAGTAATTAGGGATCTGGGGACCCAAGTTGATAGCAATCTCTCCTTTGACAACCACATTGCCAAAGTGGTTAGAAAGACCTTCTACATGGCCCACCTCATCATGAAAGGATTCACATTTAGATCAAGAGAGGTAATCGTGCCCTTTTATTCATCCCTCATCAGGTCCATCATAGAATACAATGCCCCTTTTGGAATGTACCTTACCCGACACCTGCAGCAATTAGAAAGACCCCAAAAGTACCTCACCAAGAGGATCAAGGGACTCAAACAGATGCCATATGCTGCTCGGTTAAAAAAACTCCAGCTCTACTCACTTGCATACCGCCTACTTCGAGGTGATCTATGCCTGACATAAAAAGCTATGTCCAGTCCAGAATTAATGGACATGCTCCACCTCAGTAAATCTAAATCCCTTAGAGCCACACGCTCAAGGGACTTGAACCTCAGCACAGAAATAAATAGGACTTGCTGGAGGGACATAACCCAGAGGCTCCCTTTGCTCTGGAATAGAATTCCAATTCATGTTAGGCAGAGCACCTCACTGAATCTCTTCAAGAAGAATCTTGATGAGTGGATGGGGGATCGTAGGTTTGTTCCGGGGATTACTTCCGTGTCACTATTAGACAAAGGCACAGTAAACTAAACCATAAAAAGGGAACAGTATATTCAAATCAAGGGGTGGTGTAAGCCAAACAAAATCGGGCTAGGCTTATAATTGCTCCAGGGCAGATAGCCTAGTATGAACCTATGAACCTATGAACTATGCCAGGATATCAGAAAGTGTGAACCTAATATGTTTCATCATAATAATGGTTAACTTTTAAGAAGATGAAGAGTTTCTTCTTCTTTCGGCTTTTCTCGGTTAGGGGTCACCACAGAGGATCATCTGTCTGCTCATGATTGGCAGTGGAGTTTTACAGTGTCGAGTTGCCAGCCCTGTGCCCAACCTTTCACAGAAGGCACACACACTCAAACCTAGGGCCAATTTAGAGTGTCCAATCCACCTACTGCATGTCTTTGGGATGTGGGAGGAAACCAGAGCACCCGGAGGAAACCCACGCGACCACAGGGAGGACATGCAGACTCCACACAGAAGGCACCCCAGCTCGAGAATCGAACCGGAGAACCTCTTGCTGTGAGGCGGCAATGCTAACCGCTGCACCACCGTGGCCGCCCAAGATGAAGAGTTTAACCTTTTAAACTCGAAGTGAAAATAAGTGTCCTTAATTTCATACATAGCTAAAAGAATTAACATTTTAAAAAGGAAACTAGTAACCATTTGAAGTAGGGAAAGAAAGAAAGAAATGATTTACCTTGTAAAAAGTAATGTGCAGCACCTGTTTATAAGTATTCAAGCATTATTTAAATGAATAAGAATTTATAACTATGAAATACGTTGATTTTTATTTGTCCTTCAGTTTTTTACTGTTTTTGTCTATTATTAACCAACCATCTCTTGTTGCATTTCTCTTCAAAGAAGTCCATTTCTTCTGTTTTTTTCTAGGATTTTATTTTTCTGTATAAAGTCCATTGCATCTTCCTAGGTGTTAAAATCTTCTTTCCTTCTGGAAAGTAAATCCTTATTTTTGCTGGAAACAAGATTTGTGCTTTAATATTGTTTTTCTTTAAGCTTTTAACAAGTGGGACACGTTTTTCTCTTGGACATCACTAATGCTGAAGTCATTGTCAAATCTTATAGTATTGCCTTTAATTTTAATTGGATAATTAGTCATTTTAAGACTAAATCCTTATCTTGATTTGAGAAAAATCTTACAGTCACTGTCCTTGGTGAAGGTGTTTTTTTTTTAAAAGATGAGTTAGAAAGTGATCTATATGTCCTTCAATGCCAAAAGAAAAAGCTTAAAGTAGGTTCAAAGTTTTAGGCAGCTGGGTATTAAGGAACTGAATCATACTATCTCCCCCTTCTTTTTCAGAAATCCTGTAAATCCTGATGTTATTCCCTCTAGATCTGTTCACTAAGTTTTCTATTTTATCCTGGAATAAGTTGTTTTGTTTCAGAAGAAATTAAGTGTCGTTCTCATTTTCAAGTAATCTTCCATCAAAATCAGACATCGCCTCTTTTATACTCGAGATTTGTGATGACTGTTGTTTAAGAGACTCACTCAGCACTTCAACTTGTTTTTTTACATTCTTCTTTAAAATCGTCCATTTTGCTTTTTAATGTATCTGTCTTTACAGACAACTCACTGATGTTACTTAGTATAGCTCATATGTCTTTTTTCATAGTACTGTCCTGTGCACTGGGCTTAGAGTGGCTCATTCTGAGACAGTTAGTTCTTTCTAGTTTTCTTGACAGGAAAAAGCAATTAAAAAAAATGTTAAACTTAAATCTTTCAGCAGATGTTCAACTATAAAACCATCATGCTTTGAAATGTTCTATTTAAATTTTTCAGTAAAAATCTTGTCAGAGATATTAAAATGAAGCAGAGCTAAAAAAAACAGTGCTGTTAACTCCCCACCATCTTGGCCACACCCCAGAATACGTCTCTTTCCGGTGTATTTTTGGTTAGTTTAGCTTACCAGTACTTTGCATTTCATGGCCTTTCATTGGATGGGGTGTCTGCCAGCAAGCAATCATTGATACCAAGCTTTTTTTTTTTTTCGATTATTCATTATTATGAAGATAATTAGATATTTTTCATGTAGATACAAATTATTCATTTTTATAGTAGTGCTGTAATTCAAATCACTAAGTAGAATTTGGTCATACCACTAGAGTCACAATATTGCTAATTTCCATGCTGAACCACTGACAGAATTTGGCCTGAGTGCAGCAAAAGAGGGCAACTAGATAAAATAAGTTAATTATTTATTTAGGAATTAATCCAGAAATCGTAAGCCTGTAGAAGGTACTCACTTTTATGATACAAAGGTGTGAGTCACACAGTACTGTAAATGCAATAGTGCCTGACCGCTAGGGTTCCCAGTAGAGCTAATTTTGCTGAAATTGAGTGTTGTGTGCATGTGAGGGTGTGACATAGTAATGTGGATAGTAACATGTGTATGTGTGGCATAGTATGTAAACAGTGATGTGTGTGTGGCTATGGCATAGTAATGTACAAACCTTGTCTTTCACATTGAGAGATAAACATTGTTGGCAACATCACAGTCTTTAGACATTCTGTCTAAAAATATGCTCACCAAATGGGAAACTGAAGGCCTCATTACTTTCTTATTTTTCTAGAATACTCTTGGTATGACATCTGGACAGAGGAAGGACGACAAGGAGACATGGTGGTGGAATGAGGAAGTGCAGGAGAGTATACAGAGAAAGAGGTTGGCAAAGAAGAAGTGGGATTGTCAGAGAGATGAAGAAAGTAGACAAGAGTATAAGGAGATGAGGTGCATGGCAAAGAGAGAGGTGGCGAAGGCTAAGGCATATGAAGAGATGTATGAAAGGTTGGACACTAAGGAGGGAGAAAAGGACCTGTACCGACTGGCTGGGAAAGAGCACTACAGATGTGATGTTTGCTCTGAGAATGTTGATGGAGAAGAACAGAGAAGGTCAAAAGGAGTTGCATTGTGTTTTTGTAGACTTAGAGAAAGCATATGACAGGGTGCCTAGAGAGGAGTTGTGGTATTGTATGAGGAAGTTGGGAGTGTCAGAGAAGTATGTAAGAGTGGTACAGGATATGTATGAGGGTAGTGTGACAGTGATGAGGTTTGCGGTGGGAGTGACGGATACGTTTAAGGTGGTGGTGGGATTACATCAAGGATCAGCTCTGAGCCCTTTCGTATTTGCAATGGTGATGGACAGGTTGACAGATGAGATCAGACAGGAGTCCCCATGGACTGTGATGTTTGCAGATGACATTGTGATCTGTAGTGAGAGTAGGGAACAGGTGGAGATATGCTCTAGAGAGAAGAGGAATGAAGGTCAGCAGGACTAAGACAGAATATATGTGTGTGAATGAGAGGGAGGATAGAGGAATGGTGAGGATGCAAGGAGTAGAGGTGCTGAAGGTGGATGAGTTTAAATACTTGGGATCAATAGTTCAGAGTAATGGTGAGTGTGGAAAAGAGGTGAAGAAGAGAGTACAGGCAGGATGGAGTGGGTGGAGAAGAGTGTCAGGAGTGATTTGTGACAGACGAGTACCAGTAAGAGTGAAAGGGAAGGTCTACAAAAGGGTAGTGAGACCAGCTATGTTATATGGGTTGGAGACAGTGGCATTGACTAAAAGGCAGGAGTTAGAGCTGGATGTGGCAGAGTTAAAGATGTTATGATTTCCACTGGGTGTGATGAGGGTGGACAGGATCAGGAATAAGTATATTAGAGGGTCAGCCCAGGTTGGAAGGTTTGGAGACAAAGTCAGAGAGGCAAGATTACATTGGTTTGGACATGTGCTGAGGAGGGATGCTGAGTTTATTGGGATAAAGATGCTAAGGATGAAGCTACTAGGTAACAGGAAAAGAGGAAGGCCTAAGATAAGGTTTATGGATGTGGTGAGAGAGGACATGCAGGTGGTTGGTGTGACAGAGCAAGATGCAGAGGACAGGAAGAAATGGAAACAGATGATCCGCTGTGGTGAACCCTAATGGGAAAAACTGAAAGAAGATGGTGACTTGTGGCAGACAGAGGATTACCTCTCTGGGATCACATTTGATATTCGTTTTTGTCTTGAGTTTTCTTATTTGTGGTTGCTATATCTGTGCAAATACTTTTACGTTCTCTTAGACAAAGCATTTATTCTTTTCTCCAAAGTTTTAAGTTTGCAGTTCATTATCAGTCCTTCTTTACTTTATATTCTCTTCAGGGAACAGAGTACCATTTATCTTGGATACTGTTACCGAGACAGTTCTACAGAGAATGAAGTTCCTTTTCAGCAATGACTTTTCTTTCACATGATAGGAAACATACAGTATGTAAAAAATACAGAGCAACGCACATTACATAGCATTAAACAAAGCATTCATATAGATAACATTAAATGGTATGTATTAACGTGCAGTAAACTAATGACAAAAAGAAACAGCATAGAGAACTGTTACTTCCAATCTGTACCTCACTTTAAATTGCCTAATACAACCACACATGAACATTTTATGTACAACAGAACTCTCGTAAATATACCTGTGCTTGTTAAAGTACCCGACATATTAATTGCATGGTTCTTGTTTTACTTCTGTTGTAGCATAATATGATTGATATATTAATCCTCAAGCTTGATTACTAAACTCTTGTTACTTTGACTGAGTTCTGACCTATTTACAGTAGCTAGTTTTTAGATTAAAACATGCATGTATCAATGCCAGTTAAAAGGTGCTGCTGTATGCCTACTGAGCATGCCTAGTTGTGTTGGGAATCCCACAGATCATTTATCATCTACTGAATGATGGCTTGCATTGATGGTGCAGTACAGTAATGTAGTAAGAGAGAGGGTGGGGTATGACAGTGAAGAGAGAGCTGGTGAATATCATCCCTATCTTTTGTCTTCCTCTCTGTATCTTATTTTATTTCTGTCCCTCTCATTAAGTAAGTAATTTTGGTGCTCAGTACTTCTTGGTGGCCTGTTTGGTTAATGTCCATTCAGTCAAGAATGGTGGACCAAACAGGCAACTGGTCACTAACCGGTATAACACATACTAAGTTTAGTGTAGGGTCTGAAGGGTACAGAACCTCTGCATTTGAGTGTGATGGGCGTCATGGCCTCCCTGTGCACTTAAAGGGACTTTGATTTAGTGAGCTTCATTGATCACTGGTAAATTCCTTTTGTCAAAAATTAGTACGCTATCAGCAGAATTTAACATTGCTCACTGCTGATATCCATGATAGGTACTAAATCTGCTGTCATGTCTAAATCTGTAAAACACAACAGCAAATGTTATGCTTAAATGGAGCTTTGAAAACACTAAATAGATGTGAATTGATTACTTAAAATGTTGTGGTAGTCACATACCACTTTTTGTAGTTATAAAACCACACAACAGAAAATGCAGTAGGTATGTATGCAACATACAAACCAGAATAAAGAAAAAATATCAAAATGTGTATAGCTGATATTTAAAAACATTCCCTTGCAATAGCTCAGGTGTATAGTAACAGAATGCCTTGCACTTTACTTATCTGTTTCACTTAGGTAGCATTAAAGTATTCACAAAGACAGCATCTTGTATAAAAAGAGGTACGACCAGAATCTATTGAGAGTGGAATGTATAAATACCCAATATAGCATTGGGTGGGAGGGTGCGGGTTAGGCTGGGCAAACATTCATTCCACAATAAATCTATATACAGCTTCTCAACAAACACTTAACAGTGTACTTGATCCCAAAAATTTACAGGATAGTCATATGAGGCTTACGATAAGGGGTCTGGAGACATCATCAATATCATCAAATACTGCAAAGCCTCACTATCTCTGTGAGCTGATCAGCCACAGTTTGCTGTATACATGTAACTTATGGACAATTGGGTGGTGTAGAACAATGAAGATGGAGACAACTGCCCAGATCTTTATTAACTACATGCTGAGTAGTAGTCCAAGCCATATCAGTTGCAGAGCTATGCCTTGTTACAGGCATCACATTCTGCCGAAGAGCTGTAACTGAGAGGTGGGCTGTTTCCAGGAGTCCAGTAACCACTATGAAAAAGAGCAGCAAGTATTCTAGAATGTCTTTGATGCCAGAACTGTTACTTTGTTACTGGAGACAAGATGATAAATGATTCCTAACACAAATATACATGAGCAGTTTGCATAGATTTAAAGTTAAAATTAGCATTGAAGGTTAGTGATTAAGAAACCTTGATGTTTGAATTCAGTACTGAATTTATGAGCTACAATTTCCTTTGTTCAAACATTTGAAGGCAAAATCTTCTTCCTAATGCTGAAATGAAGAGATAGGCATTAGATCCATTGACTGGTTGCATTATATCTGCAGAGCAGAAAATCTTGTGGTTCATCAAAACTTACAGCCTTTAGAGGAATGTTATGACAAAGTGCTACAAGGCTGCCTAATTCATATCTGAGACCAACAGCTCAGCACAGTGCTGTAACTGTTGTTTGTTTGCAGTCTTGCTTATACAATTTAAAGTTAACTGAAAGTTTAGAAAAGTTCAAAGCCCAGCACATTGCGTGAGTTCATGGAAAATGATTTTGCCTCAGTTGTAGCCCAGAAAGCAGTTGCACAATCCATTGCAGAAAGACCATGGTGGAAGGTGTATACAGAGCAAATTCCAGAAAATTGACCCCTTTTTGGAGCCATGAGACTTTAGAGCTACAGGTGTGATTTTTCTTTCTCTTATTATTCCAAATAAATTGTATGAGCAATTTTTTGCAGTTTGCTGTGCCAACTACATCTAGTAGATATAGAGATATGCCATAAAACACCAAAAAAAATCTCAAAGGACAGGTTATTATTTTGAAAACATTCAGTCTCCCCACAGAGGACAAGGACATCTGTTTCCAACTGCATATTAATTATGAGCTTTTCCCGGGGTGACGTATCCTTTAATGTAACCATTTCATCCAGTTTAATACATAATTAAAAGGAAGGTGTCTTCTACATAGAAAAGGGTGGACATAATTCAGCAAGTCTCTAGCTGTGTTGTCAGTGGGTAACATTTTGGTTCAGATTGCATTGGCCTTTAGACTAGACGTACTGCAAAATATTAAAATAGTATCATGATGAACTAGAATCCCGCGGTAGTGGTGCTGCGGTAGCGTTGTTGCCTCACAGCAAGACGCTGTCCCATTCAATTCTCAGCTAGATCGTCTTCTGTGTGGAGGCATGCGTGAATGGACATGCCTTCGTTGAAGGTTGTGCATCAGGGCTGGTAATTCGGCACGTAAAAATCCACTACCAAACATTAGCGGACCGGAGTTCCGCTGTGGCAACCCCTAACCGGGATAAGCCAAAAGACACAACAACAACAACATCATGATGAACTAGAATATCCCTGAAAATTTAGTTAGAGAGAAGCAGGCAGACATATGCAAACATAAAAAATCTTTGCTTCCTTGCCCTCCATACTCTGATCTGTGACTGTTTATCTATCTTTTGTTGACTGGGTTAGACCCACAAAAGTCAGTGACTTCTTTTCAGGTAAGGCCCATGGTGGCATTCATGTTGAATTGAAGAAATTTGGCTAGGGTAAAGGGAAATTCCCCTACTATTTTTCACTGGATAGCGTAAGAGAGCTGGAGCAGGAGGAGTGAGGAATGCAATCTGAAGTAAAGCAGTAAGATGTGATGGTGTGTGGCAAATAATGATGTTGTTGCCAAATGTTCAGTAAATACTGTTGACGTTACGACTGTGGAGGAAGATGCAATGACTACCCAAGTGCTGGTGCAGTTAATCGAGGTGGAGGAGCCCAATGATGACTCAGCAGTGCTCTGGGGATAGATCATTGAGAGATGAGGAACAGAAAGTCAGGAGAGTGGGGCTGCAGGCAACTTTAAACCAGGAAGTGACTGAAGAATTGTGTTGGTATGGACAATAGAATGACAACTAAATGGTGCAAGTGAGGGCTCATTAGTATGTGAAAATTTAAAAAATGGACTAAATTTTCAGTTTCTAATGTGGAGGTAATAGCAAGTGGAAAAAATTACAGAAGAGAGAGTGATGGAGAAAAACAGTTAGGCACGGAAGGAATGAACATGAGCGTATTATAGACAGGAATGTGATACTGGACAACATTTAACCATGCTGTGGTTCTCTGCAGACAATATTGTTGTTGTTGTGTATTTCGGCTTTTCCTGGTTAGGGGTCGCCACAGCGGAACTCCAGTCCGCTAATGATTGGCAGTAGATTTTTACGTGCCGAGTTGACAGCCGTGACGCACAACCTTCAATGAAGGTACACCCATTCACGCATGTCTCCACACAGAAGACGCTCTAGCTGAGAATCGAACAGGACAACATCTTACTGTGAAGCGACAATGCTACCGCAGCACCACCACCGCAGTTGTCTCTGCAGACAATGTAAGAGTACTAATTCAGTGGACAATGAGTCCTTTTGTGAAGTAACATTCAAAATGTCTTCACTAGCATTTTTGTAATTCTTGGAACAACTAAGATTTTACAGACTAAATGTGATTAAAAAAAGAAAGAAATTGTGCAGTTTCGTAATGCCGACATTAATGCTGACATTAAATAATAGGAACCAAAATGGTATTTTGTTGAATGTTGTACTTTGTGCAAGAAGATAAAACTTTTTTGATGAAAGAAATATCTGGAATGTCGCTTGCAAATGTGGGCAGCACTGAAAATGAAAGAATGAAGATTGCTATATTTTGTAAGCATTGTAATAATCAATACGAAAAGGGGAATGTTAGGTATTGGGGTCAGCCGAAAACATATGTTTCTTGTGGGGATGACTAGCTAGAGCTGAACTGTTCTAAAATATGCTGTTGACAGCATGGAGGGACAGGGCATTCCAGCAGAAAATGTATATTATACAACAACCCCCCATTAATATTCCAAAACATGCACTCTGATTGGTCACTGTGCATGTTGTAAATCAGACTTATACTAATGGAAAGAGGTCCGGTCGCCCGGACTTTTTCCAATAGTATGTCTTTTTTTACAGCAACGGAGAACACAAGATCTCCGTTGCTTTTTACAAGCTGTCTCTCTATGTTAAAGGAGTTTAACATAACGAGACAGCTTTAAAAAAAGTAGCGGAGATCTTCCGTTGCTTTTTTTAAAGCTGTCTGGCTATGTTAAATGGGTTTAACATAGTGAGACAGCTTTAAAAAAGCAACAGAGATTCTCTGTTACTTTTTTTAAAGCTGTCTCTCCGTGTTAAACTCCTTTAACATAGCGAGACAGTTTGTAAAAAGCAACGGAGATCTTGCTTTCTCCGTTGCTTCCACCCACAGCTCTGAGGTACTATGTAAGCATATGCATGCGCAGTACATCAGATCTGCTGCAGAATACCAGACAGCCGTGGAAGGGCAGCAAGGAGGCATTATACAATGCCATTATTTAAGAAAAGTAATTTTTTTTTCTTAAATAATGTCATTGTATAATAGTAATAACCCACTTCTGGGTGTGGGTAATGCTGTATTTACCCACGGTTGTCTTTGTTTGGCCACTCAGGCTTCGCCCTCGTGACCAAATCACACCAACTGTGGGTAAATCCAGCATTACCCACACCCAGTTGTGGGTTATTGCTATAATGAAATGTAGAAAGTGTGAGAAAGTAGGGCTTTGGTGGTATAATTATCCACAGTTACTAGACAATGAATGTAATAGAACAGAGGAAGGTAAACGAATCCAAAGAAGAACAGGTTGAGAAAATTAGTCAGAGGATTTCAGGAAATGCAGCTCTGATACAGGATAACGGGTATGGTGAGGTTGAAGAGGATGATAAAAGTGATTATAAGCAAGAAGGGGGGTGGAGGAAGGTGTTCAGTGTGAAGGTATAGAATCGATATGAAGTACCATAAAGGAAGAAAGAGTGGTTACTAGATGAAGAGGGGCAGACTCAGTTGGTAATAGGATCAGGAAAAGAAATGTGTGATTAGGTATTAACAAAACTGCAAAAAAGTTGAAGTATTAATGTTAGTATAGTCTCAATAAATGCAAACAATATTAACAATGAGGTCTACAAAGATGTGAGAGTGGATTTTATGTTTACAAGATATATGTTTATTATAAAAGCAACAAAAATAACAATCAGTGAAATTATGAGGAGGGGAGGTAATATGGAGTTTGCACAAAGGATTATGTTCAGTTATTGCTTCAGCTCTTGAGAATGATAATGTAAAAGTGTTAAAGATTATTATAGACATACCATGAAGGATGATTACTTGTGACTTCAGAATAAATAATAGGGTTTTCAGGTTAATTATAATATACATA
Organism: Protopterus annectens; assembly: GCF_019279795.1. Taxonomy (NCBI): domain Eukaryota; kingdom Metazoa; phylum Chordata; order Ceratodontiformes; family Protopteridae; genus Protopterus; species Protopterus annectens. The sequence goes on along the minus strand of NC_056732.1, from coordinate 106,143,545 downwards.
TATAAACATAAACAGAAATGGTGAAAAAACAAAAAAAGTCAGAAGAAATGTAAAACTTCTGTGCTAGTGAATATGGACATTGCAGTGGTTGAAGATTTTAATTATAGTTTAAGAAAGGTACCAGAAAGGATTATTCAAGTTATTAAATTTTCTAGATAAAATAAGAAACAGGGAAAATTAAGGATTATGCAATTTACGTAAGAAACAGGTACTACTAAAACAGAACACTATGTGTTGATTACTGAAGGATTACATGAAATGCAGGTAGGGAAGAAGGAGGCGAACATGGATCATATACCAGTCTGGGCAAGGATAGTTCAAAATAAAGAGAAAATTAGAGACTGTAAGTGTATTCAAAGGTTAACAGTTATGACTATAGTTATTACAAGAATAGTTAACATTTCTATGGTATGAACATAAGTTAGTGTGACCCTTTTTTTAGAACCTGCACAGAATGATAGGTTGTGTAAAGAATGGAGTGGATGGGAAATAGAAAGTTCACCCCGGGGATGATAGAGGCACCAGGAGCTAACGGCAGTATGATGCCAGGGCACTTCTATGGGCTAGGCTTCTAAAGGTTCCAGGGCTGTTGGCCTAGTACACACCTATGAACCTATAAGAAAGATTACTTAGGACTGAAACAAATATAAGAAGAATGAAAAAAGAAGAATATAAGGAGTTGGCAAATAAAAATGAGGAAAAGTTAGCAAAAGATAAAAAAAGTTATGCGAGAGAGAAAAAAATATGACACAATAAAGAAAACATATAGGGCTTTATGTAAAGGCAAAGATTTGTATTGCAAAGAAAGGAAAAAGGCATGTTGCCATTTTATAGGTTCATAGGTAGGTACTAGGCTATCGGCCCTGGGGCCTATACAAGCCCAGCCAAAAAGGTACCCTGGCTTTTGCCACCCAAGAAAATTATTTTCCTGTGCCACTGCCGAGCATAGCCACAGAAGTGATCCCCGGGGTGAATTTCCTATTTCCCGTCCAATCATCAAGATTTTTCTTGAAGAGTGCTAATGAGGAGCTTTGTTTGATATAGATAGGTAGTTTATTCCAGAGTATGGAAAGTCTGTGGGACAGGAATCTATCCCACCGGCATGTTCTGTTTATTGTGGTGACAAGATTTAGGTCCCTAGAGCGTGTAGCTCAGAGGGATTGGGATTTCTTTAAGTGGAGCATGTCCAACAACTCTGGGTTTAACATAGCTTTGTATGTTAGGCAGAGATCAGCTCTGAGTAGGCGATATGCGACGGAGTAAAGCTGGAGTTTTTTGAGACGGTCTGCGTAGGGCATCTGTTTGAGGCCGGTAACCCTCTTTGTGAGGTATTTCTACGGCCTTTCCAGTTCATGTCTTGTGAGGTACATACCAAAAGGGGCATTGTACTCTATAATGGGTCTAATGAGTGATGAGTAGAGAGGAACAATGACCTATTTTTTTCTGGATGAAAAACCTTTTGTGATGAGGTGTGCCACGTAGAAGGATTTCCTGACTACGGTGGCGATGTGATTATCAAAGGAGAGACTACTGTCCACCTGTGTCCCAAGGTCTCTTATCACACTTTTGGTGTTAAGTGCACTACCGCCTATGTTGTAGTTCATGGGTACAGAGTTTTTACCAAAGGGGATGACAATACACTTTTTGGCATTGAGCTTGAGGCCATGGCTTTGACACCAGGCATCTGTCTCAGTGAGGCCCTTTTGTAGGATGTCCACATTGTTATGAGTTTTGATTATTTTAATTTTTTTATTTATTTTACATTTGTTAACCGTGATAGTCCGACTGGATATATGTCCATTTTCAGCGGAGGCCCGGAGAGAAAAGCTCCAAACAGTAACAAAAATATCATTACATATCACATATCACGGATAGCATAATAGAATATTTACAGAGAACATAGAGACAACCCATGCAGAAATTACATATAGAATTTTTTTTTTTTTTACATTAAATCAATGAACTACCATTTTTAATAGTTTCGTTAAGAGCAGTTAAGTTCAGAGTAGATAAGTCTGAAAGTTGCAGTACAAGATAGGTTACATAGCAGCTGTACACAATCTGGAGAAAAGATTAGCCAGACTTGATACAATAGCATGTCCATTTTGACCCCAGGTATTGTTTGAGCTTAGCTTTAAAATGACCTAGAGAAGAGAGTGAGGTAATCTCACGAGGTAGAAGGTTCCATGATCTGCCTACAGAGTTAGTAAAGAGAGAGTCGCCAGACAGATTATTAGTTTTACATGCCTGGATAAGGAGTCTGCTGGAAGAACGCAATGGTCTAGGGTTGTTATACAGGGTGACCAGATTTTTGAGTGCAGGGGTGTTTTCAGGGTTGTATATAATTTTGTGGGCCATAATCAGTTGGTTATATAATATTAGACTAGGTAGTTCAAGCCATCCAAGCTGAATTAGATTGATGCAATGATGTGTCCTGAAAGGCAGCCCAGTGGCAAACCTGGCGATGTGATTATAACAGATAGTGATTTTGTTCAGGGCAGTCTTACTAGTATTACGGAGAAGAGGGGATGCATACAAGACAGTAGAGAGAAGGTGAGATCGAGCAATGGCTACCTTGGCTGGAGGAGTCAGGAAGCTTTTTATTCTATACAATGAGCCTAGTTTTTTGTTGATGGTTTTGATCAATTGGTTAACATGTAGGTCGAATTTTAAGTTGTTGTCAATAGTGACACCTAGTAGTTTTGTAGAGTGGTCAGGTGAGGTTATTGTGCTATCCTTTGCTTTAATTGTAAAGTTAATGGCGCTAGACCTTTGTGTTGGTGGGAATAACAGCATTTTAGTCTTTTTAGGATTCAGTATCAGGCGACGATTGGTAAGCCAGTTTTCTATCGTGTTAAAGGTAGTCTGGGTAGCTAACTGTAACTCTGTAGGGGATGTTGCTGAGCAAATCAGTGTAGAGTCATCTGCATATTGGATACAGCTGACTTTAGGTATGACAGTGTTCAAATCATTGATGAAGATGGAGAATAACAGTGGGCCTAATATAGAACCTTGTGGTACTCCTAGGGTGTTAGGTAGCAGGGTAGAGAGTTTGGTCTGCCAAAGTACAGCCTGTTGTCTACCACTTAGGTAGGAATTAAACCATTGAAGGGCTTTGGGATCTAGACAAAGTGATTGCAGGGTATGGATTAATAGTTGGTGATCCACCATATCAAAAGCTTTGGACAGATCCAAAAACAGAGCTGAAGAAATATGGTTATTATTACGATTGAGGTTTATGGTATTGGGAAAGACTAGTAGGGCTGAGGTAGTGCTATGGTGAAGTCTGAAGCCATGCTGGGTATCTGCCATGAAGTGGTTATTTATTAGGTGGTGCATGAACTGTTTTTGAATACATTTTTCCATTATCTTTGCTAGAGGAGAGAGTATAGCTATAGGCCTGTAATTGGAGAGTTCAGTAGAACTAGCTCCTTTATGAAGAGGGATTACATAGGATATCTTCCAGATATCAGGAATTTATGCTTCTACTATGGTGCGATTGATAAGTAATGACATTGGGTAGGCAATGGCATCAGCTGATTTTTGTAGGCATTCAGCCAGAAGTTGGTCAGCCAAGAGTGTGGTGGGTTTTACTTTTCTGATTAAGGTACAGATAAGTGATGTGGCAACAGGTTGAAAGCTAAATAAAGGTAGATTTTTAAGGGTCAACTGTCTAGGCTGTGAGAGCTAAGAGGCAGTTGGCTGGCTAGGGCTTGGATTGTCTCGGTAAAGAATCGGTTAAAACTGTTAGAGACTGCTTCTGGGGGTTTATCAGTGGAGGCAGCTGGGACAGGGGTAGTAGTATGACCAGGGTATAGTAGATTATTCAACCCTGCCCAGAACTTCTGAGGGTTATTTTGATTATCTGTTTGTAATTTGCAGTAGTATTGTTTTTTGTCAAGTAGTATATGTTTTTTAGTTTCATTCCTAAGTTGCCTGTATTTAATTTGATCATGAAGGAGTTTAGTAGTTCGCCATAAAGCCCAAGCTTTATTTCTGAGATTAATTTTGAGCCTGGTCTCTTTTGAAAGCCAAGGTGCAGCTTTTGCCTTAGTTTTCTTTGAGCGAGTGGGTGCGTGAAAGTCAAGAATCTCAAGGAATTTTTTGTTAAAATACAATACTGCTTCTTTTAAGGGGAGAAGTTTTAGTATAGACCAATTGCAAGAATTTAATTCTTGTTGGAATTTGGCTGAGTCAAAATTTTTTTTATTTCTGACATTTCTTAGTAAGGGTTGTTGGGTCCTAGTTTGCAGTCATCTTCGAACTTCGTTAGCCAAAGACCTTCTGTGTTTGGTATCTACTTCTCTGAAGTACAGGCTAACAGGAGAGAACCCAGGACTGAACCCTGTGGTACTCCATTTGTCCTGGTCTGAAGTTGGATTTGGAGTCTGCTACTTTCACAGTGTGGGCTCTGTCAGTGAGCCAGTTGGCCACCCATCTTGTGACATAGGGATTTATACCTAGTTTAGTGAGTTTATCTATAATTCCAGAATGGGGGATGGTGTTGAAAGCCTTGGCAAGATCTAGATGGGCTGTGTGAACCACCTTACCCATGTCAACGGCTTTCGTGACTGCTTCAAAGAAGTCTATCAGGTTTAGGAGACATGATCTGCCTTTTAGAAACACGAACTGGGTGGGGTCCAGAGTTTGGAGATTACCAATGTCTTTGTTTATAAGTTCCATGATAATACGTTACATGGCCTTGCAGACCAGACTCATCAGGCTAAAGGGGCAGTAGTTCCCGGGGTCTGTGGTGGCTCCCCCCTTGTGGAGTGGGGTAACCGTCACTGTGCGCCATTCAGCAGGCACAAAGCCTGAGGTGAGGCTATGATTGAACATGGTACTTAGGTGGGGTGCCAGTTCGTTCTGTAGTTTGTGTAGAATGCAGCCTGGGATGTTGTCTGGTCCCATGGATGCTGTGTTTTTGGCTTTGGAGAGTGTGTTTTTTACCTGTGCAGCTGTGATTACAGGAACTTTGCATTCTTCCAGTATAGAGATGGGCCCTTTAGGGGGTGAGAGGGGGGTAAAGTTAGCACTGAACCTATCTGCCAGGATGTTGGCATTATCAGTTGGGTCTGTATATTTAGTGCCATTGTGCTGTAACTCAGAGCAGATCTTAGTGTTGCCATTGAGATTCTTGACATAGCTATAGAATGCTTTGTGGTTGTCTTTAGAATCAGTGGCGATTTTGTTTTCGTAACTAGCTTTGGAGGTTTTTATCAGGGATCTCAGCTTCTTACTGAGGCTGAACAGGGAGCTCCTCCACTCATGGGATTTTACTCTCTTTTGCAAAAGTTTCTTCCTTCTGTTGTACAGTTTGTTTATGGCAGGGGACCACCAGATTGGCTTCCTTTTTTTGGAGGATAGCATCTTGGTTCTGTTTGGGATAGCATGATCCATGCACTCATGTAAGTGCTTATAAAGTGCAATTGTGTAGGATTCAGTAGTTGTAACTGCATTGTCCATCTGCATGAGTGTCATGAAGTTCACCACTTCTGTCTTAAGAAGCATGAAGTTGGCTTTGGAGACATTTTTTACCATGGTTTCCTTAATGGGGGGTGGGGGCAGGATGTGAATATCAAGGGTAATTAGCTTATGGTCGGATCGGACCAATGAGGCATTGACTTCAGGTGTGGAACACCGGTCACTCATGTTGGTAATGACTAGATCTAGGATATTGTTGCCCCTGGTGGGGGTGTGGATAAGTTGATCCAGGGCATTGGATTTCCAGAAAGCGTTGAGCAAAGGAGTTGGTACATGAGTAGTTTTCCCAGTTAATGGTGGGGTAGTTGAAATTGCCCATTATTAGGGTGTTTGGTTGAACCCTAATATTTTCCAGTACATCAAGAAAAAAGGAGTGGGAATCTTGGAGCATGTAGGGTGATCTGTAGCAAGCTACAATTTGGATTGCAGTTTTGCCCAGAGTTAGTTGCACTTGGATAACCTCGGCTGCATTATGCTGAGCAACTAGCCTGGATAGCCTTAATAAATGTGGACACACCTCCACCTTTGGTGTTCTGGACCAGGTTACATGGCCGAAAAGTGTGGCATGAGTTATAGCCTGGTAGTGCAGGGGTGCTCTCTGGAGCCTTGAACCAAGTCTCAGTCACTGCACAGATATCGATGTTCTCCATTTTAAGGAGTGCCTCGAGTGAGTGCATTTTGAGATTTAGACTTCTAGCATTGAGTAGCATCACCTTCAGTTTTTGCTTGCCTGTTCCTGTTACACTGGTGAATTTGTCATTTGAACCTTGCCTAAAAAAGGCACTATAGGGGCAGCAGGAACCTTAGCCCGTATCCCAAATCCCAGGGGTTACAGGTGCAGGCCATCTCTGGCAAAGCATTGTGGTCTGTCGACCATGTCATCCCAGGCAGACAGATACTGGATTAGAATGGCACCAGAAGCTTAGCCAATTGTTGAAGTCGATCATTTTGTTCTTGTACTGCGCATCATTTTGGGTGATGGCAGAATGCTACTCAGGGCTAGGGTCATACCTGCCTGGGCTACAAGATTGGAGAGCTCTTCCATGTCTCTTTTCATGTAGTCCAGGGAGGTATGTCTCAGGTCATTCACACCAATATGGACAATGACAGAGTCATATTTGTACTTGCTGTGAAGTGACCTGAGTGTGTGAGTTATGTGGCGGATCTTGGCACCTGACAGGCAGCTGACAGTAACTTTCTCCTTGTTTAGCCTGGTGAGTGGGACATCCATGTGTCTGACTATAGAGTCACCTATGACTAAGTGTGTTGGGTACGTTGTTTTGTCTTATTGGCTGTGGTTGAGTGGCACACTGAGTCTGCGGGCTATGTCTCATTTGGGTTGTGTTCGGGGATGCAGGTTGCTTGCATTTCTGCTTTGGAGGTCTCTGTTGCTTAGACAGATTATTATTGAGAGCCTCCGCGAATGTTTTTGTGTTTCTATGTGTGGATTTTGGTGGTGTAGATTTAGTGAGACTATGTGATGAGTGTGGTGTGGTGCAAGTGATTACCTTCTCCTCTTAACTGTCAAGTTCAGTCTTGATTGGAGAGAGCTTTACCTCCAGTTTGGCTAGATAAGTGCATCTCTCACAGGTGAGATGGGACATCAGTGTGCCTGACTATAGAGTCACCTATGACTAGTGTATTGGGTACGTTGTTTTCATACCTCTCAACCTGGAAACATCAAAAATTTGGACAAGGCCCATGAAAAATAGGTACAAATCTGTGCACTTATTAACATAACATTTGCATGCATAATTATGTGCCCCCGCCCACTCCAATGGGATTATGGGATACCAACCTTCAAATGCAAACTGAAGAACAGGCAATCAAAATATGGCACCAAAGTCCCTCTGCAACCATTCCAATGTCCCATTACCCGACTATTTTGCCCCATTTACCACAAGCACTAATGTGCATACTGCTTTACTTCCTTGTGTGCCTCATTAACACCTGCTGAGTCTGGACAGCCAGTGCATGTTCTTGGCTTGAGCATTAATGGATTAATGCTTATACTAGGATTCCAATGACACTCATTTCCCTTGACAACAGATGCATGAAGATCCTCTCTCTTTCTCCTACTCAACACACTTGGAGCACGAGGCTCCCTCCAGAACTTGATAGTGATATGTCTACTTACAGCAGTGCTGCTAGTCCATAAGGTCAACTTGTCACTGCTTTGTTCTCCTACAAAGGACTACTGCAGTGCACATATTGCTGCATAAATAATTAGTCCTGGTAATGTTTTGTGAACATGCAGTTACAACACTGAGCCTATTTTCCAAGTGTCTACATCTATGGTTATAAGAGTTTTTCTATGAAAGATCATTTCACACAGTCTGAGTTCTATGCCAAAAAAAAAACATGTACTCTTCCACATCTGAACAGTCTTATTTGAGGACAGCAGGCAGCTTATGGTGAACATTCAGATGTTAGTCAAATTATGAGCAGAATTTTAAAACCTTTCTGGAGCATGACAGATTTGTACAACATTTTAATGGGGTGCTTCAACAATGAAGTATGTTTCTACTCAGGAATTATAACACTACCTGACAATTTACTTCTCCAAAAGTAATGAGGCAGTCTCTACAAAAGCACATCTTACACCCTGTATGAATACAATCAGAAACCTTTCACTGAGAGACAATACAGATGGCATGCCCGAGGTCAGAAGTAGTTTTGTTGCCTCAACAAAAGAGCAGAGTGGAAACCAAACAAGAATGCTTACTGAAATCCAAGGTTTCAAAAAGCAAAACACTAAGACAGGTAACAAAAAGCATGTTGTCTCTGAAAAAAATCACTTCAGTCTCTTTCTCAAACTTACTTTCATGTGTTGAGATTATTAAAAAGAAAATGCAGTACTGAAGTGACTTCAATGTGATAGCTGTAAAAGAAATAAAAAAAAAAAAACAGAGGCACCAAACAGTTCACCAGCACATGTCATAACTACATATGTAGAATTTAATTCAGGAAAATAATCAGTGAAGTAAGCTGGTTATTAAAACACAGGAATACAGTTTGTCTGGAGTACCTGTTCACTTCAACAGCAAATCTAGCATTATTCACACAGGACCTTTTTATGCTGAAAGCAGCAGATCAGCTCTAAAACTTTGCGGAGGCAGTTCTTTCTGTGCTGTACAACAGTAGTTTGTCTGCATTCTAAATAAAGCAAGCAATGCCGATTCCAGGGTTCTGTCCCCATGCCACTCTTAGCACATGGCAGAAGTGCTTCATGCAGTTTAAGAATACATGCTTATTCCTCAGCTTGCATAAAACATCCCAACACCAGTTAAATAGTTTTTAATATATTCTATCATATTGTCTAAATAGAGTGGTTTACTGTGGGGGGTTTTAGTCTGCCTAGTGGCCAGTGGAACTTCAGCATTTCATTTGGAATTAACAGCTTTTTTTTCTCGTTTTGCCTGAACTCATAATCAGGAATATCACAGTGTGCCAACTGATAGCTCATTAACATAAATCTTGGCTTCAACCTCAGAGTTAAACTGGATTTACATTACTTTCTGACCAGAATTAAATGAGGGGCCTAGTTCATATAGGAACACCATTCTAGACCACGCAACAGATGGGCCTGAATGTGCTCCCTAGGCAAACTATCAGTGTCCTCTGAATTCTGGTGGCCTCAACCAATTAACAAGCAAAGAAAAGAGGCCTCCATAGGCACCCATCCTAAACAAGAGCAAGTGTTTGCATTAGCAGAAGCACAAGCACGGGCAGCCCTCAACAGCCAGTTATTAATAGGTTCATACTAGACTAACTGCCCTTGCGAGCCATTATAAGCATAGCCAATTATCCCTTGTGAGATTCAAACCTTGTACCTTGCGTTTGTAAGGCAAACACCTTAACCATTAGGCCACCCTCCCAACCCAAATGCAACATTTACTGCTATTGGGATGTGTGATCAGTGTTTACATTACACTGCCTATGTAGATTACGTTACGTCATTTGTGTAAAAGTAGTACAGGAGATTATGACTGTAGATGCTGAAATGACAGCAGGTTGTGATAACATGTTACACATTTACTGTTCTTCCCGATTCTATTTACTTATTATAATACTATAGTGCGCTTGATCTACAGTTGGAAAAAAAAACGATCGTATACTCCGAACTTTGACAAGCTAAGAAAGAATTACAAATTTTGAATAAGTAAAGATTTTTGTTTACAAAATCTAGCTACATATCACCTAGTAGGATTATGGATATTAATATTAGTCTTCTGAACATGCCAGTTTACAATCACTATAAAGGAAAACTTATTTATGTAATGATACAGACAGCTGTTTTGCACTACAGCTGACAGTTATAAAAACTGAACGAAGACCTTATCTCTCATCTTACAATCCAGAAAAAAATCAGCTTTAATGATATGCAAATGCAGATGTTGGGGTTCAGCTGTGAATCATTCATTTTCCACTTATTTTTGTAATGCTCAAGTACTCCTGAACCATATATAACAGATAACACCAGCTGCATAATGAATACCTTTCTCTGAAGCCAGCCATCAAAAGTAAATCCACAAAGTCCCTCTCTCTGAAGCCAGAATCCGCAAAATCTTCCGTGTTCACACACTCTGCAGCCTCAAATCCAAAAAGCCACCGCATAGTAAATACCTTGTAGGCAGCTTGCCGTTCATGGAACCAGCACCATGCCTGCTTCTTGCAGCTATACATTCCCTTCCGGCTTGCTGGAGCTGCCGGAAATACATGCATGTTGTGAGCTATTGCTCAATTCCGACAGGCTAGCCGGCCGTTTCATGGAGCTGACATCATTGCGCACGTGATGCCATCAGTGCAAAACGCCAAACTAAATTTTTTAAAATAAAAAAAGCCGGGAAATCCAAAATTAAGGGGTGCCACTCGGGAATTGTGGCACCCCATTACTTGGACCCCAAAACTCGTTTTTTACCGAGTAATTCGGAACGGTTGGGAGGTATGGTTGTTTTGACTTATTGGCTGTGGTTGAGTGGCACACTGAGTCTGCGGGCTATGTGTCATTTGGGTTGTGTTGGGGGATGGAAGGAGAGGGTTGTCTGTGTACATGAGGCAATTTCTACATTGCCCTAAGATGCCCAGATTCATCAGATAAACAGGAGAGAACACTGGGAGCTGACCCTTGGACATGCCTGAATAAAAAACTATTTTCCTCTAGATAAGTGAGGAAAGTGAGTACAAGAGCTGCTTTTCTCTAAGCAGGTGAGGAAAGTAAGTACCAAAACTGTTTTCCTGTAGGTAATGAGGAAGGTTGAGTGCTGTAGTAATTAGTAGGTTATTTAGTGCTTACAAGTTCTGAACAAGTGCTGATCATGAATAAGCAAATTCAAGTACTAAAACTAAGAATCTGTATCTGGACTAAACTAGTTACAGGAAAGGGGGAAACAAGTTCAAATGCAGGCTTTTAAATCAGAAAGTTGAGAGAGATGGAAAAACTGCCCAAACGGCCAATAACTACAATTTCTGGGCCAGAACCACTCCTTATGTGGTAGATAGGTTACCTAGTGCTTACCACTCCCACTGATAAGCTAGAAGGCTTCCCTCCAACACAGAAAGCTTGGGGGGGGGCTCAGAAGCTTACATACAGTCCTAGATACAGCAAATCTGAATCTGGACTACACTAGTTAAAGGAAAGGTATTTATATGTACAGAAAAGTAGCTAAAACATTATATATATATATATATATATATATATATATATATATATATATATATATATATATATATATAAATACAGAAAAGTAGCTAAAACAGCAGTAAAAACAATTCAAATGCAAGCTAGCACACTTGAATATGTAGCAATGTTAGACCAAACAGTTTAAAAATGCAATTAAATTAAAAATGACTAAAAACAAGTGCAGAAGGAGTCTATTAGGTAGATTGAGGTAAAGAGATGGGACTGAGGGGAGTGTCCCAGATCAAATCTACAGGGCAACTGCAAAAGCCTCCAAATTTACACAAGACAGGAATAGGGAGGATGGGTATGGGAAAACCAGTACCTTCAGCAGAGATCTGAAAAACTATACAGTGAAGCAAAAATAACAATGCATAACTCTGAAATCAGCCAGCAATGATATAAAATTAGTCAAACAACAATTACCAGTACACAACTCTGAAGTGCCAGAAAAGTATATTCAGCTCTGTATATATCCAGATAGTTTGAAGAGCACTCTGTCAGGACACAGGAAGGCTCCAGCAATGATATGCAGGCTGTTACTACTATTTTGGGGAGAATTGTAAGGCATGAAGAAGAAATAATGACTGTTGGTAACAATGTAAATGGTAGGGTGGTAACTGGGCAAAAAACGCATTGTGGAAGCAATGTTAGAGTGTGCTAAATGTTAGAGTATGCTAAATGTTAGAGTGTGCTAAATGTTAGAGTATGCTAAATTAATGCATTTAAAGGGACATGATAATTAAGGGGTGGGATGGAAGGTTAAAAATAAAAAGGAAGGCAATAAAGAATTGAAAAATAAATTAGAAATTAAGAGCTTGAGGAAGTATTAAGAAGAATTAATAAAAATAGTACATCAGGACAAAGTAACTTGAGGTATGCATTTTATGCAGACATGAACAAGGAAGTAAAGTGGATTTGGGGGATATTTTAAATGAATGGTTATTGGGGAGTGTGTAAAATATGAATAAATGTGTGAGTGGCTAAAGGTTATAAAGTGCAAAAGAAATTGTGAGTGATTAAAAGGGGATATAACACATGAATACATTTTTGAAGGGGTGGTTGTTTACTTTCATAAAAAGGTGAATAAAAGAATCTTTAAAATCAGAGACCTATGGTTAAAAGAGGATATAACGTGAATAAAGTTTTGAAGAGGTGATTGTCCATTTTTATAAAAAGGAGAATAAAATAATCTTAGAGCCCAGAGATCTATTATTTTATATAAAATGGATTACAAAATATTTCTAACAATATTGCAAAGGATGTTTACTAAGGTGATGGGCGAAGTATTCTTTGAAGGGGTGTATGGAATGAAGGGAACAGAAGTTAAGGATGTGCTAATCATCATGAGAGAAGTGGTAGATAATATAATAACGAGAAAGGTGTGTGAGAAATAGTAGTATATGATGTTGCTAAGGCTTTTGTCCACAAGAGTATGTGGAAAATATTAATTAAGCATTGAATAAGTGGAAAAGTAATGCTTTAAAAATATATGTATGAAAAAACATAGGTCAAGTGGTAAAAATGGTACAGGTATAAGAAGGTATAAAACCTGGATATCCAATGAGTGGGGTGCTATTCATAGGTTCATAAGTACTAAGCTAGCTGCCATTGTGGGACATTTCAAGCCTATCCAATTTTCCTTTTGGTACTTGAAATAACCTATCATATTTCGTTATAGATTGTCCTTACCCATCCCTTGGTCAATAATTATGTATGACCCCTAATGAGAATAACTGGGATCATACCATAGATAATTTTAAGGGACCAATGTATGAGATAAAGTATTTAGGAGCTGCCTCTGTCCATTAATACTATAGGGGGTTATCCTCTGTTTCCCATCTATAGATCGAAGTTGCTATTGAAAATGGACAGGGATGAACTTTGTTTTATATGGATGGATAGTTGTTCCACAGCAGCACTATCCTCTGTGTAAAATATACTTGTCCCTCCAAACTGTTCTGTTAATGTTGCAGAGGAAGTTTAGATCCCTAGAGTGATTATTTCTGATGCCATTTGACTTAATGATCTGTGGTAAATCCATCAGTAATGAGTCAGAGGATGCCTTTTATGCCAGACACAGGTCACCTCTTAATAGTCTGTAGGATACTGAGTATAGTGAAAGGACTTTCAGCCAGTCCATGTAGGACATGCTTAGGCCTTGTGTCCTTATAGTAAGGTATCACTTTGGGCATTCCAGTCGTTGCATGTGTCTGGTCAAATACATGCCAAATGATTAATGACTGGCCTAATGAAAGCTGAGTAAAGGGGACAATGACATCCCTAGATCTAGTCATAATCCCTTTGTTTATAAGCTGTGCAATATAGGACTTTCCTACAACAATAGACACATGCTGGTCAGACGTTAGGTTACTATCCACATAAGTTCCCAAATCCTAAACAATAGTGTCATCTCTTAGGGGATAAATATAAAGTATGTAATAACATACAGATATATTGTATTTATTTATACATGTAGTATTTATATGTATGTATATACATTTTTATAGATATATATTTTATATTTTATATAGTATTATTACTTTTTTGATTTTTGATTGATTGACAGTGGTTATTATTATTTTTCTGAAGAAGTTCACATCATTAAAGTGGATGAAAGCGCTAGCTTTGTGTGCCTCAGTGTGTCTCTTGGTTGATTCTCTTAGGGGAATACTATCAGTGTAGATGACTTCTTAAAAGGTACGGTAATGCATTTTTTGGCCTTTAGTTTCAGACCATAATTTTAACATCAGTTATTTATTTGATACAGACCTTTCTGCAGGATGGCTAAGTCATTTAAAGGTTCAATGACTGCTCCTAGCTTGCAGTCATCTGCAAACTTAGTCAGCCAGAGAATGTTGGTAAAAAGTTTTTGCCAAACAGGAGAGGTCCCAGCACGGAATCCTGGAGGACTCCACTGGTGACTGGTCTCTTTGAAGAAGTAACTTTCCCTATTTTAATTATCTGTGTCCTATCTGTCAGCCAGTTGGAAATCCAGTGGATGATATAAGGGTTTATTCCCAGTTTATGTAACACTTTGTTTTAGTGGGCAATTGCGCCAAAAGCTTTGGCCAGGTCAAGGTATGCGGTGTGTACCATTTTGCCTTCATCCATTGCTTTAGTGACCTTTTCAAAATAATCTGTTAGGTTAAGTAACCATGACCTGCCATTGACAAATCCAAACTGAGATGGGTCCAGTGTTTGGAGATTGCCTGCATCCTGATTAATTAATTCCATAATAAGTCTTTCCATGGCTTTGCATATGAGGCTGGTCAGACTTATTGGTCTGTAATTACCTGGATCTGTGGAAAGTCTTCTCTTATGTAGGGGAGTGGCTGTAGACATTTTACATTCACTTGGTACAAAACATGTATAGAGAGTGAACAGTGTAGGCTAATTTGTGCTTCTTGCTATTTAAGATGCATCCAGGAATATTGTCAGGACCTGTCAATGCAGTATTTTAAGCTTTTGATAGCACTTTTTGGATTTGGCCTTGTGTGATAGCCAGAGGTAAGCCAGTTTTATGTATATCAAGAGGACAGGTGGATGGGAGAGAGGGTTAAAGTTAGAGCTGAAATTGCTGGCCAGTATATTAGCTATATCTTCACCATCAGTGTAGGTAACATTGTTCCAGTCAGCTCAGCACATTGCTGCATTGTGTTTTTAAGATTATGAACATAACTAAAAAGTGCCTTGTGATTGTTTTTATTTTGAGTATCTATTTTAGCCTCAAGCTTGGCTTTGGTGGTTTTTATTAAGCTCCTGAGTTTGTTTATTTCAGTGACAAGGGCTTTAACATTCTGTGGATTGCTCTTCTTACTTTTGGTCAAAATTATTTTCCTTTTATTATAAAGTGTGTTATAAAGTGTGTTGATATTATGGTTTCATCAAAAGGGTTTGTTTCCGGGGTTTTCCCTGCACTTTTTCTTACAGGGTACTGCTGCATCTGTGCAGCAGTTTGCATGCTGGTATAGTCTGGTGGTGTACATTTCTGTGTATGGAGTTAACTGGGGTTGGTGGGGACTGAGGTTTGCCATTTTATCACATAAGAGTAGATAGTTTGTCTTAAAGAAAATACCTCGGTTGGAAAGGATCGCTGGTTTTAGTTTTATTTCAAAGGAGACTGCTTTATGGTCAGCCCTAATAAGTGATGAAGATATTCAAGGGATGGTGCAAAATACCTCCATATTAGTAAGAGCAAGATCCTAGATGTTATTCTCCGTAGTGGGTACTCTGACTAATTGTTCCAAGTCATTTGTATTGACAAAGTCCAGGAATCTCTGTCCTTGTGCAGTAGTGGTGATGTAGGTTTCCCAGTGTATATATAGCTGGATAGTTTAAATCACCTAGGGAAATAGCATTGGGTTTAATACTGAGTGATTCTAGTTCCTGTAGATGGGCATTGTAGTTTTCTTTTGTCATAGAGGGAGTTCTACAGCTAGCTAATACATGGTACAGGACCTTTCTGATGGTTATTTAAACATGAAGATGCCGTAGCGCCTCATGCTGCTTTACCAGCCTTGATGTGAGTCTCTTCCAGATGTAGACTGATACACCTTTTTCCCTCCTGTGCAATATGTTGTCTAAAAGTGTGGAAGGCATTATAGCCCTGCACAAACTGCTTTCCACTATTTTAAACCATGTCTCAGTCACTGCACAGATGTCAATGTCTTCCAAGGTGAAAAGGAGTTCTACGGAGTTCTTTGAGCAGGCTTCTAGCACTGATCAGCAGCACCTTCAAATTTTCCTTTTAGGTTCAGCTGGTTGGCAGTGCCTAGAAAAGGCACTGTAGGGGTGGACAAAGTCTTTGCCAGTAATCAAATGCCTAGAGGGGACAGAAGCAGGCCATCCCTGGTGAAGAAGATGATGTGTCAGTTACATCCTCCCAGGCTGACAGTTATTGGACCCCTTTGAATGACACCCAAAACTAAGGCAATTATTTTTGTGCTCATATTGCGGTATCATCCTTGGAGAAGGTAAAATTCTGCTTAATGTTAGGTTCATAAATACCTTGGAGACACAGTCTGAGACCTCCATCATGTCTCTTTTCATATAGTCCAGTGACTCATTGACATAGGCATGAATTATGACAGAATCATACCGGTGCTTGTTGTTCAAGGACTTGAGTGCATAGATCCTGGCACCAGACAGGCAACTTACTGTCATTCTTTCCTTGCTCAGCCTGGTAAGAGGTACATCTTTATGTCTTACAGAGGTGTCACCAATAACAAGAATGTTTGCTTGGGTCGATGCCTGGGCTCAGCATCTGTGCCTGTGGGACTCCTTGTGCTGTGTGAGGAAGTAGGCTTAATAAGCTGAGTGTGCTTTGTGTCTGTGCTGTGCTTTGAAGATCTTTGAGATTTAGGCAAGTTAATCTTTAGAACCTCAGTATATGATGGATTATGTGTATTGTGATGGCCTTGTAGAGGTGCGATGTCTGCTAACAGTTTTGGTGTCTGAGTTTACTCTGTGTGAAATTTTTGCCAAGGATATTGTATATGTACATCTGCCACATACTGTCTTATGCTAGTTGAGAAACAGTTGATTGTCAGATAGCATGAAATAATTCTATCACTGTTTGTAGATGTCCATCTCAATGAGGCTGGTTAGAAAAGTTATGGGGAAGTGCTGGTCGATGATACCAACAGGAATGACTCTGGGCAGGGGTAACTATAACTGCTTGGAGTTTGGTTTTAGAATAATTGTTGGTTAGACTTGCTACTCAGTATTTAAATTTCAGTACAAGACAACTTGCCTGGAAACCATTTTCTACCACCAACAAGAACCAGTAAACTAATTATAGTAAAAAACTCACTAATCTGATACTAAAATCAGTGTAAGCAGTATCAGTACACTAATATTAAAATATTAAAAATGTTATTAAAGGTCTTTTAGCCTGGTGAGTACTTGAAGGGGAGAGGATTTACAGAATGGTACTTGTATGCTTATTGTCAACAGTCAGTAAACAGAAAGAGGGAGAGAAGGAGGGGATTATGTTGTAAAATCATCATAAGGGGCAGGCAACAACAGATATACTGGGTTTAAGAACACAACTACAACAGGGTGGGTGGAAGGGAAAAACGATTAGACCCCTACCTCTGAGCCAATTCGCCTGGAAAAGGCAATGCAAAGGCAAGTTCTGAACTAGCCTGATATACACTCAGTACACAAGAACAAAACCAGAGCTTAATAAAAGTTAGCAGAAAACATGCAGTATAACTATGTACTGGAGTTATTAATATAGGCTTGAAGACCTTGGCTAAAGCAGGTACAGACGATTAAAATGAATTTAAAATCCAATCAAGGAATGAAAAGACTTGTCTTTCTCAGTCTTGTACACCTACTACAGTGATCAATTATTTATGTTAGTAATAACTGCTGTACTGGATGAGCATCAAAGTATAATAAAGGAGGCAGGACAGGAAATAATGAAGGATGCAAGAGTCCCTGTATTTATGAATTATGCAGATGATTTGAAAATAGTTGCAAAAATTTTAAAAAGGATGGACGAAGAAAGCAGTAGAGAAGGTAGTGAGGGATGTATATTAGTAGGGCTGGGTTTTAATAAGGAACAGACTTTGGGAATATATGTAAGGCAGGGGAATTTTTTTTCAGGAGATGAGATTAGTGTATTAGAATACTCTTTAGAATGCAGGAAACACATAATAAGCAGTAGTGTGGAATAGTGGGGATATAAGAAATATGGTAAATTAGTGGAAAGCATTCCATTTACATAGAAAAAGTATATTTAATTTGTGTACATATATTAGGGATGCTAGGGTATCTGTACTGGCTTCCTGTGAGTAAAGATAAACAATTTTTGGAACTCATATTTAGTATACTATGAGGATCAAAGTTAAATCCTAATATGAGGGGAATGCTATATTGTAAGAAGGAATATACTTTGGGGTCTAATAAATCCTGTAGAGTATATGGCATCTTTTTACCTTCTTTGGATGTTGAACAAGAAAAAAAGAAAAGAATATGGTAGGGGGATAACATGCAAAGAAGTATAAAAAAGTCTGCGGGGGGTTGGTAAAAGGAAGAGGTGTTATGAAAATAAAGAAATGGAAAAGTGCATTAACAAAAAAAATTGTGTAAGCTTGAGGGAGTAGTATGAATAGGAAGAAATGATATACAAAGTTTATAGAAGAAAATGATTATATAAAACCATACAAAGAAATAGGGAATGAAAGATGGAGAGAAATAAATAAGCCAGAAGTGGTTTCAGAGAGTGGACAAAGTATTTAACTTTCTGTAGAGTTTGTTATTAAAGAAAGTGCCTGTGAAAATGCAGATGGAGAATAAGGGGGTGACAGAAATAGTATGTAATATGTGTAAAGTAGAGGAAACAATGGAACATGTATCAACAGGCTGGGGCAGAGAGAAGGGGTAGTAGGGTAAGTTTTAAAGTAGAGTATGAATGTGTTAAAAACCAAACATGAATAAATGTTGGGAGAGTATGATAATACTAAAATAGGCTTATGGGGAAAAGTGGTTAAAGTTATGTTCACTGCATTGCAGAATCTGTGGAATTGCAGCTGTCAGAAATTATTATATAACAAAGTATGTTACTATGAACTGATTTTGAAAAACATAAGAATATGGTTGTGAGAAAAACTGGGGGGATGAAATGGTGCATGATCAATACTGTTTTTAAGTGTGAAAAGTATGAAAAAATATAAAAAAGTGTATTTTTGTATAAAGTGTGCATAGTGATTGTAGTTGTTTGAAATAAAGCTCTTGTACTCTTTTTGGTAAGTGCTGTCGGATCTTTTGCATTTATCTGAGCTATCACCAACTAAGGGAAGTGTGACTTCGGTTTACCATCCGACCCAAAGGACAGCACTCTCTGAAGTGTAGTACCTCCTTATACTGCACCACCCTCTCAGTAGTTAAAAGTAAATTCAAACAAAGGGAGTAGGAATAAACCCACAGCTTCCTCATCTTCTGGTGTCAAGTATGCTATGTCTTGACAACTGATGCTGCTAAGTCCTGTATATTGCACAGCAGGTTCAGTTACAAGAAGGGACAGGCTGGAGGCAGAGGACACACCTGTCAGTTTACAATAAGTAGGGGAAAAGAGAGTTAAAATACCATCATTCAATAATACTGAAAAGAGAGGTATATAATGCTTGTCTTGTCTTAATAATGACAGGTAGAAACCAAAAGGAATGCTGCATTTTTCACATGTATGACCTCTTTATGGAATTTTATTTAAGTTCAGTAAAATGATCAGCAAAGGTGTGGGAACCTGATGGACATAGTGCTTGATGGAAATGAGGGCCCTTGGAACCATCTTAGCTGGGTTTAGACAATATTGTAATCCTGGACAGCTGTATAGAAACTAGACTGTCATCTCGGTGCACATGTCATGAAAGAGGTGTGTTAAAGGGAGAGGCACCTGGTTCTGAAGTAGCTTCTAGAGTTTCAAACCATTATCATTGACATCAAGAGCATTGCTACGCGAGAGAGAAAGAGAGAGAGTGATTAAATCCAGTAAGACATCTTCTTGTTTGATGTGTGCAGCTAGCGTATGAACATCTGTTGAGCTTATGTGGGGGAACTTATGTTTCATTGAGAAGATGTCAAGTGCTTGAAGCTGGATTTGTGTATCACCTGGCCTTGTGAACACAGTGCTGCATTATGTGTGCTAAATGCACAATGAATATCCTTAGTGAAGGTTCTGGTCTTACTGCCCTTATTGCTCAGCTCAACGGTCCTGTTAGCCATTTTTGTTTCAGATGGAGAGTAAGAATTTGACATTTTATGTACACACTTCCATTGATCTTTACATTCCACAACTGACCAATTCACCCTTTTTTACAGTGATTATAGAGAGGCTTTCTGTCGGTGTAACTTCAGACTGTGCTCTGCAATGATACCAGGTTCAGTTTTGGCCATTATGTATTCTTTTAACAAGAGTTGTTTGGAATTTGTCCAAAACACATCTGATATGTTTAATGTAAACTGCCCTTTTTTAATTCATAAATCAGATGTTATCATCACATCTTGCAAAGAAGGAGTTCTTTGCAGTTGTACATTTGCTTGTATGTAGTTTAAAAAAGTACTGTAAAGTAATGGGGGACATACCCCCTACTGGATTCAACAGGAAGAAGTTGCTCAGCTACTCCATTTTTCACATAATTTTGAGACATCATGCCAGTTAATATCAGTGGGTTCACTCCACACTTTCCTCTTGTGAGGAGTAGAATTTGAGTAGACAGTAGCAGTAATAACTTTATGGTCCCATAAATGACCAGGCACTGATTGCACATTTTTCAGAATCTGAGATTAAACTTAAAGTCTAACCTGTTCAGTGGTGAAGCAACCACCAAATGTCAGAAAAGCATCGTATGTTTCTTGTTTCAGCAATGAAAACTCCTCATTATGTATATGTTTCTATATCCCTGTGCATTGAATCTGCCAATAGGTGAGTCTAGGGAGTCAGTGAAGACACCTCCTTGATTAACAAGATGTCTGCCTGAGTCAAAAGTAAGTAAACCTCATAAAAACAAGCAGAAGGCTACTGGGAAATCAGTATTTGGGACATACAGTAAAGTCTCCCATCATAATAATAAACATATTAACCAAAATATATTTTTAAGATCTCATACATATTTTCCTGTCTGTCATATTTGTGCATGCATAAATTGCAAATATTACACATTGTTCTCCTTTTCTTATATCACATATCACCATCTTACCTGGCATTAGTATTGTAAAGATCTAATATTTTAATTTCTTCTTTTCTTATCCAAATCCCTATACCTGAACTTTCTTCATGTCCTACAGTTCATATAATGCATGTTCCCACGAGGCCTCGATTGTATCACTTTTCTCTATTTAACACATCTTGTACCTAATAAACATAACAGTATTTCTTCCTTCAGCATTTTACACCATTCAGTTACTATTAGCCCTTGATATCATTTCTGATAATGTTCATATTAACATTTATCATCTTTACTTCATCACTTTTCTTTACTACTTTCTTTTGTCCACCTTTTATTTTTATTTTCCTTCTTCGTACCCTTCCTCTGATTGCCTTTTCATTAATTTGTTCTTCCTCTCCTCCTAGGTCCAGTTCCATGTCAACATGTCTTTTGTTTATGTAAAATAATAGAACTTCTAAAGTGTACCATAAATGTCAATGGTAAACGTAAATACTACCTGTAAAGTACTGCTTAAAATTTTTAATTTTTATTGCTCATTGTAAATATGTATTTTATGCGGAGCTTTTCTCCCTGGACCTCCACTGAAAGTGAGGCTTGTGCCCAGTCGGACTTTCCCTGTATACAAAAAGACATTAAATAAATAAGTAAATATATACATAACTACATACTAGGTGAATTGTGTTTTTATAGATCTGATGGTCAGATACACATGATTCATGTAAATAGCACTGTCATAAAATGACAGTGTAATGTCTAATGATGTGGTTCATCTATAAATGGAAATTCAAGACAGCAGCACTAGAAATGTGTGGAGAAGTAGTCATAATGGCAATGTGAAAGTTATTTTTGAAATTCTTTTTTTTGTGGCATTTATTGATTCTGTTGCACGGGATATTGAGGTCTGATTTTTTTCACCAATATATTGTGTCAGGATACTTGTTATTTTTCTGAGAGATTTCTGACTGTCAGGCATGAATGAAAAAGGCAGTATAAATGCAGGAAAATGGTAGTGGAAGGATACAAGTGCATTAGCAATGTCATAAAATGACAGCGTAATGTCAAATGCTTGCAGTACAACTATGAATTTATTGTTGATGTTGTACAGGTTGCCACAACTTAACTTTACCTTGCTGGATTGGGACTTGCAGTATGTGTATATGAATATGGGTGTTGTGTTACCATACATGTACTCAGATGTTTGATTTGTGTTGAAGAAGAAACAAAACCTTAGTTTTACTAGATTCATCTGGGAAGGAGCCTCTTGCCTCTGCCTCAGCAAATAGCCCAGCCAAAGGACCCAACAAAGTTGACTTAAAAGCTTTAGAAAATCAGCAGTTAAGCCACATAGATCAGGAACTTTTCTAGTTGTCAGTCCCTGAAAAGCCTTATTAAACTCCTCCAGTGTTACCAGTTGGTCAAAAATCATTTTAACTAACTTAGATATGAGAGGTAAAGGCTGTTCCCCAAGATAATTCAGACAGTAATGAAATGAATTTCTATCTGAAGTTCTTTTACCTTCCTGATATTCTTATGTCATCATGTGATTGATCTCTGTTTTAACAATTATTCCTCTTCTCCTTTAACTATTATTCCTCTTCTCCTTTAACTATTATTCCTCTTCTCCTTTCTATTGTCCCAGGATAATGATTTTGTGTGCCCTCTTCTGACATTGTCAAGCTAACCCACTGGGTGAAGTCAGGCCTCTGACCCAAAAGAAAAACTTGTATATCTCTCACTTTTTATGAATAATAATAATAAATTCCACTGCCTGACATTTTTGTGTACATCTTTGGTACAACGACAGCCTCATAACTCTTTGTTAATCTGACCATCTCTCCCTTATATCTTGTTGGTGCAAGCTGTCCATTCTGTGGAGGCACTTACAATATTGTCTCTAACATTTTTTTTTTATTCTTGCCCAATTCTGGCTGGGACTGAGTCCACTTCTCAACAGGAATGCCAGAAATGATCTAGTTAAGCCACCTCATGTCTGTCCCAATTTCAGATTCAAAAGGGATGAATGTTTCAGCCACTAATGGACCTCTCCAGTCTTCCAAGCTCCAAATCATTAAAATAAATTGTGATCAGGGCAGGAAGTGGGCAAGATAAGGATGTCTATCACACTGAACTTAAACTACTTATTAAAAAAGATCATATCTGACCTGCTTGTCACTCATTCTGAGGAGCTAATATATGTAAAAGTTTTAGTATCAGAGTTAAATGTCCTCCAGACAAATACAAAATCCAAGTCCTCAGTAACTCTCTTAAGTTACTTAATTCTTGGGAGTTGTCTATTAATTATGGGGGAGGGGTCTGTGTAATGGGTTATTTTTTTCTAGCTGATTTCAGCATTTTTTCCCAGTTGTTAAAATCTAGGCACCAGAAAATGAAATGGCAATTATGCAAACTGTTATTGCCTGGACATCACCTGGTGTATCCCTTCATGGAGGAGCGGCCTTAGGTCAACTGGTGCCCTAGGCAAAAGGGCTCCATGGCGCCCCCCAGCACACCACCTAGTGCCCACATCCTGGTCTACCTACATTAAATAAATACTGAAAAAGCGTCCCTGCTAGAGCGGCGCCCTAGGCGACCGCCTAGTTGGCCCATGCCTAAGGCCGGCTATGAGACTCAAGTTGCAGTAAGATACAGAGTTCTTTTCTAATAAAGGCTGGAGGATAAATACCATCCATTCTTTCCAGAAGACTCCAGACCTGCAGGTTATTTCATCTTGCTAGAGTCTCCATGTCATTCATCTAATTTTCTAACTGCAACGTATGAGCCTGGAGATCAGCGGTGTTCCATGTGTTCATGACCACTAGCTCCTATTGATCCCTGAGATCTTTTCCTTTTTGCAGGCTGGTAGCTGGTGCAGGGAGTTAAGGCTGTGAGCTGTAGTTCTTGTGGGTTGTCTATTAGATGCTCGACGTGACCTATACAGAAACTGGATATGCTGACATAATAACATTGACACTCACAACACTGGAAACCCAAAACAACGTAACACACCAAATCCCAAATTTCCCTACTGCTGTGCTGTAAACCCAGGAACAAGCACTAACATGGGATATGGGGAGGGGGCATGTCCAGGAGTTCAGGATACTTTAATTTTAGCATTGTCTGTGTCAATGTTTTTATGTTGGCTTTACCAGTTTTGGTAATGGTCATCTTGAGCATCTGCTATGGCAGAGGGTATAATTCACTCAGCCCTCACTACTGTGTGACCTTGAGCAAGTCACTTAACAAAACTTTGCTCCTGGGTTATCCCTGAAAAGGAAATGTGTGTCCATTGGGCCTACTTAGTTAACAATGGGGTATTATTACTATTATTATTATTATTATTGTTGTTATTATCATCATCATCATTATTTTGATTATTGTTGTTAATCTCCTTGCTGCTCATTGATCATGGATTGGAGCTTCTCCACGTGTTGATTGTGCTTAATATGATTCACATCCACTGCTGTAGTTTGTATTATAGTACAAAAACTGCACTTCCTGTGATGCCCCTCCTTTGGGCCAGTGATCATGGAGTCTCAATCCTCACCATGGACACTGGTGAGGAATGTTCACTTGGAACAAAGATGGATACACACATTATTTCCAGATGCAGCTGTCTGAACCAAGCACAGTTTTCCTGAAGAGCACACAGGGAACCCAGTCAGACTTGGGGCTGGGTTTCCCTCTCTCACCAGACCCCAAATAAGACTCCCCACTGCCACAGCTATAGAGTTGAGTAGTCAGCTGAGTGTTCCAAGTCAAGTCTTCCAACACACTCTCTGTCAAACCAGTGCTTTGTGTTCCTGCTACAAGTAGCTGACGCACACACTCTTTGAGATTTGATTTTCGCACACACACACACGCACGCACACACACACGCACACACACGCACACACACACACACACACACACACACACACACACACACACCCTGGGAAAGGCTGGCACAGATTTGCTCACTCTGCTACCCTTTGCACAGACTATAAGGTAGTTACACTGCCACCAGCCAGCTAGTCTAGGGTTCTTACAAGAGTACCCAATTGTACTTAGTAAAATTAATACTAATATGAATGGTAGTGTTTGACCAATGCTGCAAGACTTCCAGAAGTGGCCACAGTGTAACCAAATAAATATACCTACTATCAAAAGTTAAAATATTCTCTAAATGACCAGCTACAATGAAAAGTGTAAATATATTTAATAATAAATAATAAAAGAACATGAAAATACTAGATATCTATTTACAATAAACACCAACATTTCATCCCCAGGAAATATCAAAAATAACACAGATAGAAAGATTCACATACATACAGAAAAACAATGCTTAACTAATCTCATTATATTTTCCACACTGATCTAAAGAGTCACTCTTACCCATTTGCTTAATAAAGCAAGGCAAGATAAAGTGGGTGAGTGATCCTTCTTTGTCAGGTTTCAAAAACAGACTGCCCTGTGACTTCTCTCTCATGTAGTATTAAAACATCTGGATTACAGAATATCACATGCATCTGGTCATCTGACTCTGTTTCCCACACAACCCCCTTTACTAGAAACTAAACCAGAGTCTAGCACATGTGTCATAATGCACACACACATAGAGCTTTGCTAAAATGTGTTATAGCATCTAGAAGCTATAAAACCATTTCAAATACTTCCACCCATCCGGGGTAGCAATTACTTCACCCCCAAGGACAATACAGTGTGATTCCTAGTCCTGGTTTTCACAGACATTCGTCCCTAGCAGTAGTCAGAACTGTAAGATACAGGGGGGAATTTAGTAAAGCCTACACGGACTGTATGAGATCCAGTAAACCGTGCTGAGGGGTGTAATTGAGCGTGTAAAGACAAAGTGTCTGTGGCATGCAAATCACCTCATAAGCAAGTGAGTTGCAAGCAGATTAGGGTGGTAGAGTGATCCAGCAACCAGAAAGTCAGTCCTCCACACCCTGTGTTGGTGTCCATAATGTACATGGAAAAATTCCATGTACAGGATGTAAAACTGACATCAGGGGCTGTAAAAGTGCAGTTAGTGTGGCAGAAATAGCGTGTAGACACAGATATGTGCATAACTATCCATCGTGTGTCCAAATGAGTATGGAAAATAATTTCAATTAAACTATTTTTTTTTTATACTCGGGGTATGTTTGTGCGGTGCACTGTAGTGTGCAAACATGCTTTCATGAAAAAAAAAAAGAGTTGAAAACCAGACTTATTATTATGTGACAATAATGCATTGTAGGACCCTACGTGGAGTATGTACAATGGTAGACTGCTGTGATTGCTAATGAGGCAGGTCCTAGAACCTTGTAGTTTCCAAGTATTATGCAGGGATTTGTATGCAAATGAGCTGGGTTTACTGAATAGCACAAATGGGTATCTGTGTAGGCACAGAACTGTGTTGGTATCCACAGAAGAGGTAGCTTACATCAAAAGAGGGTGTGTCTGCATTTTGTAAGCTCATTGGAGCTCATCGGCACCAGTTTATGCGGAGCTGCGCTCCGCTCAGCAGGGGGGTGTGCCCAGTGACTACTAAACTTTGTTTACCTTCGGGGTCTGTGTTTCAGCATGTTTGCACAGCATGGCTCTGTGCTGAGCGTGCACGGCCATGGGGGTGTTTCTACTGACTGCTCATTATTGTCTATCTTTGTGTCATGGGTTTACATGCCGAGCTGCAGTACTGAGCAAAGAAGGCTGTATAAATATATATATATATATATATATATATATATATATATATATATATATATATGGATCCCTATCACAACACCGACACGCCACAAAACCGACACCCAAAACACCGAGACCGAAAACGCAGAAAACCGACAACTCACAAAACCGAACACCAAAACACCGACACACAAAACATAAACTACACATTACACACAACTATACATGCAGTAACCGTAACCCAAACCCTAACCCTACGGTCTGACACTACCGCACACTTACCCTACCTGCACCCTAACCCTAACTCACGTAACCCGCCACTAAACCTAAAGTCCATCACTATCGCACACTTACCCTACCCACACCCTAACCCTAACTCACTTAACCCGCCACTAAACCTAAAGTCCATCACTATCGCACACTTACCCTACCTGCACCCTAACCCTGACTCACTTAACCCGCCCTTAAACCTAAACTCCGTCACTATCGCACACTTACCTTACCCGCACCCTAAGTCCGACACTACCACACACTCACCTTTCCCGCACCCTAACCCTAAATCCCTCACTATCTCACACTTACCTGTCCACTCCCTAATGCTAAATCCCTCACTATCCCACACTTACCGAGTCGCGCTCACACGTTGCCCATGTCGGTGTTTCGGCTGTCGGTATTTCACCTTGTCGATCATCTGTCTCGTCGGTCTTCTGAGCGTCGGTGTTTTGGCATGTCGATCAAGTCAAGGGGACCCATATATATATATATATATATATATATATATATATATATATATATATATGTATATGTATATATATATATATATATATATATATATATATATATATGTGTGTGTAAATATATATATATATATATATATATATGTGTGTGTATATATATATATATATATATATATATATATATATATATATATATATATATATATATATATATATATATATATATATATATATATATATATATATATAGATGTATGTATAAAAAGTCTGGGCTGGGAAAGCCAATGATATATTAATTACTGATGACAACTGTTGCAGTTAAACTAGGTCATTAAAACCCTTTAATGATGTACGTGGCAGGTGGAATGCATCATAGGTAGCCAATCACACAGGTTATACCTAGGGCAGAGCACTATAAAGAATGAATACACCCTATGATCTGATTTTTCCCCCATACTTTGCACCAGTGGAGTACAGACTTGGGAATTATAACTGAGAGAATCCTAGGGGCTGCTGCAAGTCTGCTACATCTGTATGTGTTGGATGCTGAGGTCAGTGCTGATGCTGCTGCTGACAATAGGCCCAGACTGAGAAGAAGAGTGTTCAGGCCCAGGGTAACCTACCAGGATCTACATGAGCTGGAGATTGTAGAGATCTACAGGGTAAACAGGGACATACTGCAAGAACTCACTGAGCTGTGCCCTCAACTAAGACCCAGACCCAACAGAGGGGAATCCATCCCACTGGAAACAAAGGTATGTGTAGCCCTTAGGATACTAGCTGCAGGTACTTTCATGAGACCAACTGGGGACATGATGGGGGTCTCACAGGAATCTCCTTCCTGGGTTCTTCACCAGTTCCTGGATGCCATGCTACCACATGCCAGTGAGCACACATATTTCCCCAACAACCCTGAGGAAAGGGCCAGCAGTATGCAACTCTTCTACAGTCTAGCACAGTACCCTGAGGTACTGGGTGCCATAGAGTGCACTCGTGTACACATCAAGGCACCACCTGGTGAGGAGGGTAGAATCTACATCAGCTGCTAGGTTGTGTGTAATGCCCAAGGCCTTATCCTGAAAGTGTATGCTGGTAGCCCTGGCAGTTATCACGACTCCCATATCGATCACCCTTCACAGCTGTACCACATGTTTGCTAGGGGGGACATCCCGCATGGCCGCTTACTAGGGGATGCTGGCTACGTATTGGAACCATGGAGGATGGCACCCATCAGAAATGCACACATACACCCACAGAAGAATGCCATAATGAGAGACACGCACAAACTTGGAACATAATAGAGTGCGTGTTTGGGCTGTTGAAGTCATGGTTCCAGTGCCTCGATATGTCTGGTGGAACCCTGCAGTACTCTCCAGCCACATGTGCACAGATGTTCATAGCATGTGCCATGCTACACAGTACTATCCTGCATAAACAGCTGCAAGCAGGATCAGCAAAGAGAAGAGATACACAGCGCCCTACCAGTGCCTAGGTCACCACAGCCCCACCCACAGGGGAGCTCGTAGGAAACCCCTGAGACTGACCATGTAGGCAGATGTAGGCTTGCCCAGTATGCCCTAGCCTTGGCCAAGAGACAATGCATAGCACATGCAGTGACAACCTAGGGCCCTAAGGACTGACACCTTACTCTGACTCACATACAAATTAGTAAAAAATGATCCCAGCCAAGACCACACAACCTGTACCTCACTATGTATTGGCTGTGGACTGTGTGCATCAGACAGAGGTAGCCCAGAACTACAGGTCTGTCACCTTCTGCATTGGCAAGGTAAGTCACTCTCCTATACACCACATGTAAGGAGTGCTACAATATGGTTGCACATGTATGGACCTGCCGCATGTATGCAAGGGAATATAGTGGGCTATATATAGTGTGCTACTGGGCTACTTGCAGAAATCTGTAGTGGGCTACTGGGCTACTTGTACAGATCTAACAGACACTTGGGACAACAGGTACTCTGTTCACTAGTATATGCCCCATGATATCCACTAGGCCACATGGCTGGAAACTCCACAGCATTATTCAAGGGAGATGCCAAACAGTGGGATCACAGGACAGTCACATGACTGTCTGTGCCAGCAGATTATGGGCTGGTCATCCCCCACCACAAACTCATCAGTGCTCCCATACAACTGCTGTAAGAGTAAGTCTGCAATGATATAGCAGCAGACCAGACAATTATTGTATGTTGTTGATAGTGTGAGGAATGTAACCTCTCTGGTGGCTGATGTGGCTCACTGGACCAGGGACAGTAGAATGGGTGATGGTGTTGACGTTTCGAATCTGGCAGCATCCAACATCTTTTTCATGTGAGGCACTCTTATGGTGGTATTCCCACAGACTGTCATAACCCCTCAATCTGTTACTGCAACAAAGCTGGACAAATCCAGAGTGAATGGGGGGACAAAAGGCCATACCTACAGACAGACATTATACATGTTCTAAGTAACCTAACCGGTGGCTAGTATAACAGCAGGCTGCAACAGGTCAGATTAGCAGCAGGATGTAAAGGCCATCACTGAAATGTGTCAGTAGTTACAACAATTCAGTGACTACTGTTTATAGTATAGTACCGTAAAACTGCAAATGTATGAGGAACAGAGCAGACATATGGAGTGAAATTTATGGATATTATGAAAAAACATGTACAGGGAGAGGTATGCAGATTGTCACCCTGTGTGTGGTGTTATATCATGTACCCCAGTCACACCATACCTCTCAACCTCTCAGAGCAGGAAATCTGGCCAAAGCCATGAATAAAAGTGGGACCAAGGCCCACACATAGTGGCAGGTTTTAAATATTTGCTCTTACAAATGTAGAATGTCATTAGAATAACAGGTGTTGCATTAGCATAAATCTGATGTGTATGGAGTCTGAAACTCAAATGTCTGTCATTATTTATTGACTTCAATCTTCAATGATTTGCCATTAAATTGCCAGAGAACTGCAATGATATGTAAAACAGACCAAGCATATGAGGCAAAATACTGGACAGTCTGTGAAACTCTGTACAATGTTGAGGTATAAATCACATATAAAGGTCAGCAATCAGGTGGGGAATGCCTTGGACAACATCAAGGAAGTGCAGCAGTAGTCACTGGCCTGCTGCATACATAATTCCGGACTGGAGTACAGGTAGCTCTGGCCTGGAGTCACCTTGTAAGTGCTGACAGTCACACTGGCATGCTCCTACGCTTAGCTAACTTGAGACCAAGTCTGTTGCCTCTACTGCCCACAGACCTGCTATATGAAAATATGTCTGTACATACATACAGCTACATATACATATCTGTCTCTCCCTCTCTCCCTATCCCTCTCACACTTGATGAGTGTATCTATTATTATGTAGCACATATGTATATGATAACACGATGTATATATAGCTATATAAAATACAATGATACATAGACTCTCCACATATATCTACATAACACATTTGCATAATGTACACACACAACATTTAAGGAGACATCTTTGTTATACGCATTTATATAGATATGGGTAGAGTGTACGAATGTCCCCACATACCCCGGAATTCTGGGATTATGTGCACTTACACATCACAACAGTTGTTCGATGGAACCAAACCAAGACCGCAACAGTACATAAATCACTCAGCCACAGACCCCTGTGCCTGCGGACTGTCACCCTGTAGACAGACATAGGTACACAGGTGGTGTAATGTACAATGGCTGCAATACATGCCTTGGACAGGCCATATTGTCCCTGGCTACAAGTCTGCCTATCAAACTGCAATTAGCCACATATGGCCAGACTGGCAAGTGTACACTCATAGCAGGGATATTACCAGGTATCCCACCATAGAACACTAGATACAATAACAGTACCAAGCAGTATCAGTCTGCAGGCCACACATCCTGTGTATCACAAGGCCACTTTGCATACTCCACAAGTACTGTGCCTGCATCAAAATATACAACAGAAATAACTTGTGGTACATGCGATAAGTATTGTGAGCTGTAGTGTGCAATCCTAGATAGGTAGGGGTTCTAATCTCACAGCATGTGTATGTATATATGTATATATATATATATATATATATATATATATATATATATATATATATATATATATATATATATGTGTGTGTGTGTGTGTGTGTATGTGTGTATGTGAATCTATATATCCCCCACAGCACTATGGACATGTCCATATGAGCTATCGCTGTGCAATGGTATGCATTTTATGGCCCTGTGACTGGATGCTGGCCTCTTAATTTCCTCCTGTACAAGGCCTGCTGATGTCATCCACCTTAGGAGTATTGGCTGACAGTGTAATATCAGATAAACTTCGTGGCGCATTTGATAGGTACTACAGGCTGTAGTTTGTAACAGTAGATTGGTAGGGGACTCTAATCTCACATAATCCAACTTCTGTATGTGTGTGTGTGTGTGTGTGTGTGTGTGTGTGTGTGTGTGTGTGTGTGTATGTGTGTGTGTACATATATCCATTTGTGGCACTACAGACATGCCCATCTGGCTTATCTCTGTGCAATAGTTATGCATTTTAAGGCCCTCTGACTAGCTGTTGGCCTCAACATTGGCCTCCTTTACAAGGCCTGCTGATGTCATCTACCTTAAGAGTGCTGGCTGATGCTCTGCTATCAGATAAACTCCATGGTGCATGCAATAAGTACTGCAGGCTATAGTGTGTCTTACTAGATAGCTAGGGGTTCTAATCTCACATCATCTAACTGTGTGTGTGTGTGTGTGTGTGTGTGTGTGTGTGTGTGTGTGTGTGTGTGTGTGTGTGTGTGTGTGTGTGTGTGTGTGTGTGTGTGTAGCAGTGTATCCCTTCACAGCATTATGGACATACCCACATGGGCTGTCTCCATGCAGTACATGGGCGCTGGGACCATAGAGCGAAGGGGAGGGAGCACCCCACCCCCACCTTTACAGGACTGTCTTGCCTAGCCCCCATGGCAGAACAATAACAAAACTCTGTGGAGGTGGTGTCTTTAAAGGAGAACAATGGGATCTTGTTCAGAAATGCTCAATATTTCTGCACTTTTTGTCCCCATTTTCTGATCCTGTTAAAATCGACTAATAATGCAGCATTTTGAAACTGTTGTTAATCCAAATGATTTACAGAGAAAGTACTGAGCCTTACCGTACTGTGTAAAAGCTTGCTGTAGCCTCCAAAATGCTGATGTCAGGACTGCAGTAAACTATTTGTACTTGGCTTGATGTTCCCTCCTCCCAAACTGACATTGCACTGCTGTATTTACACTCTAAAGAAAAAATGCTTAGATACTCCCATTTTCTGATGTCAGTGCTCATTTGGCCTTCCCATGCCTCTCCTTGCACTGTGGAACAACTTTTGTATGCTAGTGCAGTGTGTTTCTCATTGTTGGACATTCGCATACTTGCTTTTGCACTTCTCTTTGCAAAAAAGGTAAACATTACCTTTATTTTTAGAGGTCTTGAGGTCTTGTCCTTACATTCATTATTCTTTACATTTGCACCCAAACAATTCCTGTAAATCCGGTAATTAACTTTTTGCAACTCTTCTTTCTGGGCTGTGGTTAGCCAAAGTCAAGACTTAATTAAGCAGGAAATGACAGTGAAGCCTTCAGTGTGGGGATTGCAGGTGGCTTATTCCCTTACAAAAGTCATTGATATATTGTTAAGAGGTTGGTTATTTCTGGAATACAATAAATTTATTTTACAAATGGGTGAGTGGTTACCTAAAGAAGACTGCCCAAAAGAAAGGGCTAATTACAGTATTTATATTCTGTTGGCAGTCTTCTTTAGGCAACCATTCACCCATTTGAAGTCTTTCATTTTTGGTTTAAGCTGCTTTGTGATTATTAGCTGTACATTGTGGACATAGATCTGCTGACTTGATTTAACAGCAAGTAACATCAGACCGCACACCTCTGAACTGTACCGTTTTCACAGAATGACCAAATGTTTACCTCTTATTTTTGATCCATTTTTTTATAAAATTATGGTATACTGGCAAATTAATGTGAAATCATTAAAGACTGAAGTTAGAAAATAATATAATAATAATACAGGAATAGCAGACACTATTAAAGCTGTGGAACAAGGATGTGCTTAGGTGTGCAGCTTCTTTCACTGTTATATTTTTCCTAATTAGCCTTTGATGCAGAGCTAGGAGAGGTTATCCTGCTGGTCCTTGAAGGAGCTTGGACCGAAAGAAAAAAAGGATTGTCCTCCATTATTTTCCGCTCGCTAAGCAGCGCTTTTGCTGCTTAGCGAGTGTGAAATAAGAAAAAAAAATTAAAATAAAAAAAGTGAGTGCATGTGTGAGAGACTGTAAGCGTGTGTGAGAGTGACAGATCCATTGAGGTGTGTGTGTGTGTGTGTGTGTGTGTGTGTGTGTGTGTGTGTGTGTGTGTGTGTGTGTGTGTAAGAGTAAGATCAAAGAATTTCATATAGCAATAAACACTGATAAATAACAAACCACAAAATGGATAGTTCACAGTTAGCGATGGTAGGAGGTTTAGATTAAAAGTAATGGAAGGTGTATGGTAAAATCACAGTTAGTTGGTCTACTTATTTATGCAATAAAATGAACCAGTATTCCATTTTAGGACAGGTACATCATCCTTAGCAGCAGAATATTTGTCTACTTTTATATTTGGGAGTCAGATGACTTATTGTTTTATTCCATGGTAGGAATGCCAACTCTTCATAAATTTTCTAACACCCTACACAAAAAGAAATCTAAAAATGTAAACTCTCCATAATCTGTATGTAGCGTTCAGTGTCTATAAAAAGAATAAAATTAGATCCTGAGGTCATGGGGCCTGGGGACCAAGGTCAGTGGGGGAAGGTCCATCCTTTCCTAGGACTGTATGGACAGTTCATAGTTTAGTGGTGACAGAAACTTTAAATCAGATGAACAATTTTAAGAATCATGAGATGTGTGTACAAAGCTTGTTTACTCAGTCAGATGGTTTACTCATTTATATGAAGAAACTATTTTCAACTCTTGTTTGCAGTGCGGGCTGTGGCGTTATCATACCTCTCAACCTCTTACAGGAAGACATCTGGACAAAGCCATAAATAAAAGTGGGACAAAGGCCAAAAAAGGAACAATTTTTAAATATTGCTCTTAAAAATTAGAAAGTTGATAGAATAACAGGTTTTGCATTAGCAGGAGTTTTTGGAAGGGTTGAAAGTCTGAAACACAAATGTATGCTATTATGTTCTAACTTGATATGTCACTGGAGGGGAGGGCTATTTTTTTGTTGGGTAGATGTCTCCATTTTCAACATATAAAGAAGAAGGTGTGGCAGGGTGGCTCAAGAAGAATGTTTGGAAAAGAGGGAGAACAGCATATAGAGGAGCAATACTAACCTATATAAACCACGAGCACAGAAATTGACATGGTGGCATATACACAACAGATATGAATGACAGTGGAGTGACACAGACTGGCAGGGGTAGGCAGCTGACCATGGGGACAGTTGGACAATGCACAAGGTATGAGGAATGGCACAAAAAGGAGAAGAGTACTTGAATGGAATAGGGCAGGGGGTCATTGCCAAATATCAGACCAGTCCAAAAGACAAAACCCAGCCATCAGTCACTTCAGTGGTTGATACCATTGTCATGCTGCACTTTTGGTGGCCTGATGGTCAAGACCTTACACTTCTGTGACTTTGTAATTTGTGCTTTTCACAGTACTGGAAGAGGACAGGTGTTTGTTGACAGGCATCAGATAACATCACCCTCTGCAACTGATATTGGGAGATGATGGGACATCCCTTATGCCTATGCTGAGAGGCAGACCTGATGATCACTGGTTTAATGTAACATAGGCAGTTTATTCTTCATGGGCAATGGGCACTTTACTTGTACATGAAACTTCATTAGTTGTAGATCCCTTTAATGTGGAATTATTTAGATGACTTTAATTCTGCAGAGATTTTGCGTATTTACTGATATTGGTGGATTGTAATGAGAAAAGTTTGAGTGGCCTTTTATGGTACAGATTTTCTGAAATTGGTAGTTTTGTCATCATTGATTCATACATCTTGTTTCATTGCTTACTAGAAGACCGTTCAAAACTACAAATTTAAAACAGCCCAGAAGTAAGCTTAGTCCTCCACTAGCCAGATGCAAAATGAATGTGGGTTTTCATCCCCTTTCAATGAATGTGAGTTTCAAGGGCGGAGAAGTTTACTGCTCATGCTAAGTCTGTTTTTATTACGAGACTGTATTGTTTGTTTATCAAATGGCTCAGTGATTGTATTACTTTATTTCAATTTCAGTAATTATTGTAGAAGTAAATACGAAAACAGTATTCACGCTGATAGGTTTGGATAGTGTTTATGGTAATTGAGGAGAAATAGCCAAGTAATGGAACATTGGAGTGGCTGGGGAGGGGGCTGCTGCTGGAGCAGCAGGGTGTTACAGGCTATCCATTCAAGTAAAACAAAGCTCATCCCAGTCCATATTCAAATGCAACTTGAATCTAAGGATGGGTAATAGAAAATGTACTCCAGGATTGCCCCTCATGCCACTAATATATAG
This sequence comes from Protopterus annectens, assembly GCF_019279795.1. Classification (NCBI taxonomy): domain Eukaryota; kingdom Metazoa; phylum Chordata; order Ceratodontiformes; family Protopteridae; genus Protopterus; species Protopterus annectens. The sequence goes on along the minus strand of NC_056732.1, from coordinate 106,107,749 downwards.
AGGCATTTCTTAAATGCTGCATCCCTTTACACGAGTCCCCTCAAATTATCTGTGGTGTGAGCACAGTTATTCTCACTAGGGCTAATATACAATTATCAGCCATGGGATAGGTAAGACCAATCAGGAAATGTTAATTCAAGCACCAAAAGGAAAAATAGCTAAGCTTAAAATGTCCTCTAAGTGAACCTATGTTGTGGTAGTAAATAGTTTAAAAAAGTGCCCTTTTGAGATCACAAAGTGCCCCTCTCACCTTCCGACCCCCCCCCCAGTCTTCAACAGCTTCCGGTGCCTATGGTGCAGTGGCATGCATTTTATGGCCCTTTGACTGGCTACTGGCCTTTACATTCCATCCTGTACAAAGCCTGCTGATGTCACCTACCTTAAGAGCACTGGTTGACAGTCTAATATCAGATAAACTCTGTGGTATATGCGATAAGTACTGCAAGCTGTATTGTGTAACAGTAGATAGATAGGGTTTCTAATCTCACATTATCCAACTTCTGTAAGTGTGTGTGTGCGTGTGTGTGTGTGTGTGTGTGTGTGTGTGTGTACATCTATCCCCTTGCGGCACTACAGACATGCCCATCTGACTTATCTCTGTGTAATGGTTATGCATTTTAAGGCCCTGTGACTAGCTGCTGGCCTCAACATTGGCCTCCTTTACAAGACCTGCTGATGTCATCCACCTTAAGAGCACTGGCTGACACTCTGCTATCAGATAAATGCTGTGGTGCATGCAATAAGTACTGCAAGCTATAGTGTGTATTACTAGATAAGTAGGGATTCTAATCTGACAGCATCCAATGTGTGTGTGTGTGTGTGTGTGTGTGTGTGTGTGTGTGTGTGTGTGTGTGTGTGTGTGTTTGTTTAAATATATTCCCTTGCAGCACTAGATGCATGCCAATCTGGCCTATCTCTGTGCAATGGTTATGCATTTTAAGGCCCTGTGACTAGCCCCTGGCCCTAAATTGCCCTCATCTACATAAGCATAATTGATGTCCACTACCATCTAGATTTGAACGTGCAGAATACCCAGATGACATGTATCAAGGGTAGCAGACCTTGTCGCAGGGTATGAAAGCACGATGACGCTGACTGTCCACATTGTCCCTGACACACTGTTCGACACATATGCACCTAGAGAACCATGCATGTGTACTGACATACCTTGCTGATGTCATATTTCTGCTGTGCTGCCTTGCCATCCTGTGCCACTGTATTGCTGCCATGTGTCCATAGTTGAACCAGTCAGACTCCTGGGACAGAAATATATACAGGTCCATGACACACATGTCATTCTGTAACACTACCACCAGTGTACCATCAGGCAACAAAGACAACATTTGATGTGTAGTCATGATACATGCCGGCATACAGTACCTGTCGTGGGCACAGCAGCTGCCATGGCATAACACTACTGCATTACACAAACACATGTAAAGTAATATAGTCACCCTTTGCATCAGCCACATATTTGTAGGTCCCTGCATCGATAGCACGGATGGCAGGGATGTGGCACAGGTATCATCACATGCCCAGGGTATGGTGTGGGGGTGCCAGAGGCCTAGGCTGTGCCAAACAGTTGACAGCATGTGTGTGAGTTAGGAAGGGGTGCTGGTTAGATGGGCCATGGAGAGGTGCAATGCATGTCTGTTGGTGACCTGCATGTGACAGTGGTGTTGGAGTGTGTGCATATACATAGTCAAGCCCAGTGCTTGCCCTACACATGTGTATGGTGAACAGCTGTAGACCATACATGGTAGAGTGGACAGTTCACCATCTCTGGCCATGAACATGGGAACTGGCTTCACCAGAAGTAACGTGGGCATTACCATGCCCAAGGTTAGATATGGTGCTAGTACCCGACGGCAACTGCTGTCTGCTGACCTTGTGTCCCCCATGGGACTACCCAGGACCACGTGCCCATGGCGGTGTGGACAGCACACTTTCCTCTGTAGTGCTAGAGGTACTGCCAGTATGGGAGTGTGAGTGTGCATGGCCACATGGACTCTTAGCAGATGGTATTGCTGGCCTACGTCCACATGTCCGACACCAAACTCCAATCAGATGTTCCAGCACAGGCAACGTGTGGTCAAAGACAGACACTGTCTCAGCCCAGCATCTGTACAGTACATCTGTGAAATGATCCAGGCGCCACTAATGTAGGAGGCAATCAGGGATTTTAGACTGTGCTGCATTCATATCCCTCAGCATCCATTTGGTGTTGCATTCAGAATGTGTCTGTGCCTCCATGACAGCCCAAAACATGCAAGTGACCCATGGTGTGACACCTGCAACAGGACGGTGGATGGACAGCAGTCCTCCTTGTAGCACCCCTGTCAATCTACTTGTGTGGGACCTCACCAGCTCTCTGACTATGGACAGTGTCTACACTCACTGATGCCATAGTTCTCACACTGTCCTGTACTATGTTGCCACCCTCTGACTGTACAATATCTGTGGCCTCTGATGACTGGGTATGTGTGGGCATACTGACTGTGTTCGGAGACAATGGGGGAAGAAGAGGGATGTCAACCTCTGGGACAGATTCAGCCCCCAACAACACCACCTGTGCCTCACTATGGCCACTATTATCATCAGAGTCTGATGAGACACTGACAGGTTGTGTGAGGGGGACAGACTTCATCCCCCCTTTTCACCTGTGAGAAGCATGACAAAAGCAGTACATTACTACTTGCACTATTATGTATGGTAATCCACACAGACTCATACAGATGAGGATCCACAACTGCATTACATGTCCCACATCTTCTCATCTCTGATGCCATGCACAACACACAAACTCACAACAACATGCACAGACAAGTCACCTACATCTGGTTAATGTTGCCAGTACAATACACTTGTGAGGTATGCAATATGGCAGTGTATATGATAGAATTACACATAAAACCCAGTAAACCTAACTTGAGAATGATACGCCAGTTGTAGTATCACTGCATCAGGTATGTAACGTCTCCCTATTGTGTTTGAATAGGCATCTTGGGGTAATTGCCTCATGTATAGCAGGCTGTGTAGTTGCTCGTAACTGTAAGTGCAAACATGTTAATCTTTGTACAAATGCACACCTGTCATTCCCTAGGCTAAGCACTGTAGTTAACTCCACTGAAATGGAACATACAACTATTCTAATCTGGCTAAGCACAACAGTTGTGCATAAGGCAAAATGGCAGCCCTTAACTTTCATAGGGTATATATGATCTGTAAAACAGCAGTATCACTTACCAGGTACAGCACCATGGACTCCGGCCACACATGACGGACCTATAAAAAGGTGAGGGGGAAGTATTGTCAGCAACACCAAATGTTGCAGTGTTACAAGGAATTATGTGTTTATACTCACATGTACAGTAGCTAATGTGATGCTGGCTATATTGCTGACATTCTGAGTATGTGTGCACAACTGTGCATAAAAGCCAACCCCCCCCCCAATGCGGATAGATCTGACACCCATGTACTTGTGTGTAGAGCCTGCCACAATGACTGATACAGTTCTATACTGGTGAACACAGTAAGCTTACCTTGATGCTCGTCTGATGTGGACGCTGTGGCATCCACCTCTAGGTTGTATGGCTTGATGGATGCTGGGGAGCTGTTGGTTGATCCTAGGTTCACCAGGAATTCCTCTGTGGCCGAGAGTGGTTGTTCTGTCACAAGCCCTCTACCAGCGACAGCACAATCCCTGGCAACAGCATCTTCGCTTTGACTTGCAGCATTGACCATATCCGTGGTCCAGTGTCAAACCTGATTGTATTTCCTGTCCTGTTGGCCAGTCTGATTAACAGCCCTCACAAGGTCGCCCCATAATGCTGCCCACTGTTAATGATTGTGGCGATCCCTGGAAAGCAGGATGTGATGGTGGAGTCTGAGGGCATCCAGTATAGCATCATTCTCTGCAGATGAAAGTGGTGGATGTCTCCATCGGTACATCATTCCTGAAAGACAACATGAGGGGAACACATTACAGGACCAGATACATGGATGTCCACTATGTATAGACCCTACACACCCATAATGGCCTGCATTATACAGTGCTCCCTCACACGTAATACCCCACAGTCTGGCAACACACTACATGTGTGGCTATCATCACAGTAGTAGCAATACTGGGTAATGTCCCTGCGTGCTATGACAGATTCTGCTGTATGTCTCTACACCTATTGCTGTAGTCTACTGTGGTGTGTCCCCTACGGGCAAATCCCCACTAATATGTCATACAGCCACTGTCAGACAAATAGTATGTGCTGTTACAACAACTATATCTCCACACGCTCTGCACCACTCACTCCAGAGACCTCAACCTTTTTAACACAATCAACAGAATATGCTGAAGGGACAGGTTCCTCACCCAGAGACTGCCCATGCTCTGGAATAGACTTCCCATATATGTCAAGCAGAGCACCTCACTGACCCTCTTAAAGAGAAATCTTGATGAGTGGGTGGATAATAGAAAGTTCAGTCCGGGGATCACTCCAGTAGCTCTACTTGATAGAGGCACTGGGAACTAACATCAGGTGGCACAATGTCAGGGCACTTCTATGAGCTAGGCTTGTAACGGCACCAGGGCCATTAGCCTAGTACACACCTATGAACCTATGACAGTCCAGCAGCATCAATGTGCTACAAAGACAGAAAGCAATGCAAACCTGCTGTAGTATATGTTCCCTGCAGGTGTCATACCTCTCAACTGTACAGATGTTTGCAGAATGTCAGCATGTTTGCCTCATAGATGTGGTACTTTTTACCCAAACTTGTGGATGTCTGACAAATGGTTGTCCACTCATTGATGATTACTGTCAGAAAATTAAAACAGAATCTGACTGTCACAAGTCAGACCCCTCAGAAAACAGTTATGCTATAGTAATATCTGTTAGTCTATTCACATTCTTACTTTGTATGGCCAATGTGTATATTGTGTCTCTGGGTTTGGGTCTTTGTCCTCCCATTAATTTTGGCTTTGCCTGATTTCTTACTGTAGGAGGTTGAGAGGTATCGCTGAACCAAACAGGGACCAATGTCCACAAAACAGGAACTTAGCCAGAGAACATCAGGGACATTCAGGGACACTTTTACAATGTTAGAACTATTTGTGTGTGACATTGTCAGACTGAGAGAAGGTGAATCACAGTACATCGTTTGTACACCCTTACTTAGTGTCAGTATGTCTTACGTGTAATCCACTATCTTTACTACATCAGCCGACTGTTGTAGGAGGGATTGACAGGAACAGAGCAGAGATATGATTCAAAGCAGGGGCAGTTAAGAGGCATGCCTGTAGGTGTTGGACAGAAAAGTATCACTGACATGTCAATATCATCGATCTAATAAAAGCCTACTGTTGTAATCCCTATTCCCCATACTGCCATCTTCACATCTGCATCCCATTTTATGCGGAAATCGAGTACATACCTGGTAGAGTGATGTATTCCTTTTTTGAAGCATTCCTCTGCAAATGTTTTGCACGTACAATGTCTGTGTGAGTAAAACCACATACAGACCTGTTCCCAATAAGCAGTTCCTTGCCTTTTGTAGGCAATGATCATTAACAGGTAACTGCCTCTGCACCAGTCTATGGCTCAGAATTGCTAATAGCATCCAAAACAGCTGAATTGCACTATCATTAGCCAATTATATGGCACCATCGTGCAATATATAAGGCCTTATTCTAGGCCTTGGCCCCTTTCTTAGTTTTTGTGATGGACATTACTGAGGTATGGAGACCAGAGGATCGCAGAGGGTAGGTGCAAATACTGTCTACTGTAGAGATGTATGAAGTATATCCACAGTTTTGCCTCATTTGCTTGGTCAGTGTCCCATAATCTTGTGGTCATCTCGCAGTTCACTAGCAAACGTTGCAGGTTGAGGTCAGCAAGGGGAGTGAGACATGTGAGTGTCACACTTCATACCAATCAGAATATGCATACTAATGCAGTAGCTGCTGTTCTGTCAACTTACTATCTTTGTAAGGGGAAACCTGTTAAACATGTCCCTATCTCTGGACCTTTGCCCCCCTTATGTATGGTTGTGACCAGATCCCTTGTTATAGTGGGTTTGGGGGCATGGTTGGCCTGTAGCAGCTACCTTAACATACAGCTGTGTATGCTCCAGGCTGAAGCTACTGCTGCAGCCTAGGACACATAGGGGGAGTGTGAACACTTTCGAGGGCAGCAAGTTGTAACTGTAACTGTGGCAGCAGTGCCAGCCCTGTCATTACAGCAGAGCCAGGATAATGGTACTTGTAACAGTCCAATTGAGGCATGTGCTTAGGGTATATCTGTCATGCAACAGTGCCAATAGCAGAGTAGTAGGTGACATATAGTTAGGCTATACAAATATGTGCAGTGTGTCCCTACCTGCAGGCATTTGCCTTGCAAAACTGGGTAGTAGATAATTCTGTAGCAGTAACCTATGGGGATTAAAATTTCATGACTCAGTCATCACTTGCTGTCTTCACAACAATGTAATTGAAGTCCAACACACTGGATTTGAACCCAGGCCTGTGTGTGTTAAAATATACTGCATGCAAGGCATTTAACAGACTGAGCAACTGAGTCAGTGCTGCAGCAGGTGTATTTGCAAGATATATGTGCAGACATACAGGCTGTGACACACATCAGTAGTATGTGCATGGCTTTCAAAAGCAGTTTTTCTGCAGCAGGGTCCCAGTTGAACATATGTACTTTGCCATTGATGCCTTAGCAGGTGTGTTTAAAGATGTTGCTGATAAAAGGGGACATGTAGCTGCTATTCCAGGCCTCATGTACTTCCATTATTACATATTTGGCTGTCTACTGGTGTATTTTTGCATCAGAATCCCAGGTCCACTCCCATTTTTCCCATCAGGTTTAATTTCAGTGTCAGTGGCAACCAGTATGTTTTGCTGGAAACACCTGTTTTAATTAAGATTTATGTGGCGTAGTGGGTTATTGTAGTAGGCTGTAGTTGATAGGGGCCTTGGTTTGAAATATGACAGTGGTGATTATTTTGTACATGTGACTACCAATGTGAGAAACAAATAAGATAATTAAGACTCATTAAAGCTCATTTAAGTGGATTTGTGCGGTGCAGCATGACACACTGCATCTTGCTCTGCACAAACCCGTGCTAAAACATTAAAAAGAAAAGAAAAAGGGGGTGATAGGACATGGTAAAATGGGAGCAAGCAGGGAGAAAAACACAGTGAAAAGCAGGTAGGGATGTGCAAGAAGGGTGTAGGAAAGAACCATAGATTTCCATTTCCTGTACAGCAACAGCTGTGCAGTTTGACAGATTTTGTACATGAATTTTAGACTCTCAAACCCCAGAGAGAGGGGTGAGGACAGCATAATTTTTATCTTATCATATATTAAACAGATCTTTGATCTGTTTAATCTTAGCCTTACTACAGGATACGTACCCAAAGAATGGCGTACGGCAAACTGTGGTCCCACTCCACAAAGGCGTGCTTCTATGGACCCTGAAATTAGCCTTGTCTGCAAAGCTATGGAGAGGATCATAATGGAACTCATAAATAAAGACATTGGGGACCTACAGACACTGGATCCTACCCAATTTGGCTTTGTGAACTTTTTCGAAACAGTCACTAAGGCCATTGATGAGGGTAAGGCAGTTCACACAGCCTACCTTGACCTAGCGGCATCATAGAAAAGCTCACCAGCTTAGATGTAAACCCATATGTCACAAGATGGGTTGCAAACTGGCTCAAGGACAGAACACACAGGGTTAGAGTTGCTGGTGCCATGTCAGACTCTAAGCCGGTCCCACAGGGCTCAGTCCTGGGCCCCCTCTTGTCCGGCATTTATTTTTCTGAAGTGCAGGCAAACATAGGGGGATTGTGGCTGACAAAATTTGCAGATGACTGCAAACTGGGCACCATAATTGACACTACATCAGACACAGACATCCTCCAGAAAGGTCTCATAGAAATAGATAACTGGTGCCAGAGCCATGGCCTTAAGCTAAATGCCAAAAAATGTATAGTCATACCCTTTGGGAAAAACAAGGTAACCCCTAATTACCACATAGGTGGTAATCCATTAAACACGGAAGAAGTTATCAGGGACCTGGGGACCCAAGTTGACAGTAACCTCTCTTTTGACACTCACATTGCCAAAGTGGTTAGGAAGACCTTCTACATTGCCCACCTGATCATGAAGGTGTTCACATCCAGATCAGGAGAGGTCATTGTACCCCTGTACTCTTCACTTATCAGACCAATGATTGAGTACAACGCCCCATTCGAAATGTACCTTACCCGACACCTGCAGCAGTTGGAAAGACCCCAAAAGTTCCACACCAAAAGGATAAAGGGGCTCAAACATATGTCATACGATGCCTGACTGAAGAAACTCCAGCTCTATTCAGTGCACCGTCTGCTCAGAGGTGATCTGTGCCTGACATACAAGGCCATGTCCAACCCGAATTAATGGACATGCTCCACCTCAAAAAATCCAAATCCACCAGAGCCATGAGAGCAAGAGACTTAAACCTCAACACGGATATAAATAGGACGTGCTGGAGGGACAGATTCATCACACAGAGACTCCATACACTATGGAACAGAATCCCAGTCCATGTGAGGCAGAGCCCCTCACTGACTCTGTTCAAGAGAAATCTTGACGAGTGGATGGGAGATCGGGAATCATCTCTGTATCACTGCTGGACAGAGGCACAGCAAACTAATGGGTATAGTATTCTCATCCTAAGGGGTGGTGAAAGCCACACACACTCTGGCTAGGCTTATAAATGCCCTAGGGAAGATAGCCTAGTATGAACCTATGAACCTATGAACCTATAAAAGTGTTGTGAAGCCATTTGGATGACATTATTTATGTTCAGTGGACACGTGCAAAATGGAGAGCTATGTATGGGGCAATATTTTTTGTGGGACAGGTGCCCATATTTTATCTTTAAGGAGAGAGTGGAATGTTGGGAAAGGACATAGGTTTATGTGGGGGAGTAAGTTGGGTAGGAGATGATGCAATAGTAGACAGGAAAGACAGCAGAGATGAGTGGTGTGTGACACATGGGGGGTAAACACCTTAGGTGGGGAGGGAGTTGTGGAATCCAAGATGCATGTGCCTCCAGACGGCAGCAGCATGACTCACTTCCCCACCCATGGGACAGTCAAAACTGCTCCTTCACTGTCACAAAGGTGGCTGTGCTGGAGGCTCAGCACCAGGGCCAGCCTGCCCCACCAGGTTGGCCAGTGTGCCCTCAGTCTGGTGCAGGCATGATTCATACATCTGCTGAACTATTGTGTGCACCATGACCGGCAGTTGTCAGGTGACAGCAACCCCTCCACCACCGCTCCCAGGGGTAGGCTGGGCCACAGCCCTGAGGCGGCTCCACCTGAAGGTGCTGCAGGGGCACTGAATGGGGCACCACTAGCCTGAGTCTCAGATGTGCTAGGACCCGGACCCACAGCCAGCTAAAGTAGAGTAGGTGGATCACTGGGAACTGGCCTACCCATATGTACTCTGGTGATGGATAGGTTAGTTATTCCCCACACGTTGTTAGTAATAACAGCATGCCAGAACACTGGAAATAAACAGATTACAAACCAATGCATATTATGTAAAACACAACAGTAAATAACAAAACAGTCAGAATGCAAACAGCATGCCAGTAACAGTTACAGCATAAGGCAAACAGAATTGATAATTCAAAAAGAGACATTAATATGCAACCATTATAATACATAACAATAATAAAACACATGCCCCAAAATACAGTTTAATTTAACAATGTATGTTAATAGTAAACCATAACCAATGAATAACAAGAATAAATAAATGAAGATAAGGGGTGGGAAGAGAGAGATACCATTATAGGTTGTATAGTTGACAACAGTACAGCCATCTACTCTACAGGTCTGTCATTTCTTTATGTGTGCAAGTCCCCTATAGGTGCTGTAGCATGTACATAACTCTCACACTATCTGCATGGGACAGTATGGGCCAAGCAGTAACAATTGCAGGTACACAACATCACAGAACACTTGCATATCAGGTGGACCTATGTAACTACCAAGGTGTACTGTGAGCTGATATAGTGATACTTTGCAATTTTGGTAATTATTTGTATGTTAAACCTGTGACAAACAGATTACACTCTAATAATTACATTGCATGACGCCTGAGAGATATGTATGTGTACAGTACAGAAAATAAACAATTATCATGCCTTGCTTGACAGGCATGCGAATATAACCCAATAGCAGTGACTGCAGAGGACAAGTGCATTGAATGTATTAATTGATTTTAGCAACCTGTAACAGACACTCCAGGCATACAGCCATACCAAGATTACACATTTTATTTCTTGTATTGTATTCTGTTATTATTCTTATTTCCTTTATTTTATGCTGTATTATCACATTCCCGGTAATGATTTTAACAGTTTGTGACATCTGAACACACAATTATTTACTCATAATATGGGCTACCTTGGGTCTATATTAGAACATTGAATATTTAACAGTTCGAATCACTAAAGGTCGACCTTTAGTGATTGAACTGTTAAAACATCGAATGTTCACAAAAAAATAAAAACAACAAAAAAAACTAAACGGTGTAGGCAGGGGGCAAGCCCCACCCCCCTGCTACTTAAATATACCAACTCCGAGACCGCACTATGTTGAAGTAAATGGAAATCTCCCCTTATGGAGATTTCCGTTTACTTGTTCGATGTTCTGCAGTTTCGCTATTGTCGGCTTTTGAGAATGTAATATAGACCCGGCTACCTCACCCATTTACCTGTAGTTCCTGTGGAGAGAAAATCTGACATCAATACATGACTGATTCTGTAATATTTAGTGGTACATAGGACTGGATTTGAACCCTTGTCTGTGTGTGGCAAAATGTACTTTATACAGAGCATTTAACAAACTAAGCTACTGATTCACTGCTGATTACTGATTGACTGATATTTGTGTACAGCTCAATTGGAACCAAAATATGACCTTGTAATAGTATTACAGTTTTATATTAGACTGTAGCGACAGTTGAACACACATGCATGAAATTCAGGCATGACAAAGATACTAGGTAACCTATACATTACTAAATAGAATGCAGGTGTACACAATATATTGTTAGTGGGTTGTAATATCTGTGAAGTCAACAGACAATATCAGATCATGGGTTGGCTATCACACCCATATACCTTTTTACCTGCTGTTTTTGGAAGACAAAGCATTATGTTAACAATATTTGTCTTGAAACAGCCTTGACCATTACTTTATGTGTTAAACATGACATTTGGCAGCCATTATACTTGCAGTGTACAGCTATTACACTATTATACTTTACTGCAGTACCTTACATCACAGCCTGAATGCATACACCTGAATGCAATGGTTAAAATAAGGCAATCCTGATGTACACAATTTACCTTGCTGTTATTGGTATTGGTTCATGTGTTATTGCAGCACAGTTGTCATAATTGAATTCTTGCAGAACAGCTTTTTTCCTTATTGCACAACAGTGTTTATTAGTGATTCCTTCATGCATTTACTGGTATAGTTTTGAGATTTTACTGCACAACAGTTGTCATTATGCAAATGTTGCAATACAGCTGTACCTCCACAGTTACTGCACTACAAACATTTTGCAGATACTTTATTACTGTTAATGCTTTACTCTTTCTTGCTTATTTGACTGTAGATAGCAAAATACATCTGTACTCACCACACTCAGGGGGCAACCTGGCCAAGGGCCCTGCTTGTACCTCAGTGTTGTGAGCCCTCTCCTCCGCAGCTGTTGGGAGAGAGGCACACCATTATGCATACCAGTTTAGCAGAAATTCATTTTAGATATTGGTCAAACTGAGGTAAATGTATTTACAGACATGAAGGGATTCATTGCCTGAGTATCTTGGACCCAGGTGGCCAATAGATCTCCCTTTCTGGCTTCAGGTCATCATAGTGGTGATGTACCTGCTCATCTGTGCGGGGGATTCCTGTCACACTGGTGAGTTCATGTGCCAGCTGGTCCCAGGCCTGCACCTTGTATTCTGAGCCCTGGAACTCCCCTTGCAGCAGCTGGTTTCATGGTTTTCCACCAGGAGTCTAACCATGACCCTAGACTCCTGAATGCCCTACCACTGAGCCCAGAAGCACGCACCCACTACAATGCCAGCCAAAGTCACTACATAGTTAAAATTCCAACATATTATGCTGTATTCCTACCTAGTGAGCTTTATATAGCCTGTTTTCCCACCCATAAACGCCATTGGGCGACACTTAAAAAAATACAGCGTCACTTAGCAATGTGCTCACCAGCCAAGTGGTGCCAAGCAGTGCATAAACATTTCAGCCATTATTATGTTTATCCAGTGCTTAGCAGGTCTTAGCAGAGCTTAACTGAGTGCAGTGAGCCAGTATTTAAAAATAATTAAGATAATTTCTATTTCCAAAATAAATGCTTATTTTCCCTTCCATGTATTTAAACCCTCACCTACTGCACATGAGACCGTAACTAAACCCACTTAGCTAAGTGGATATGTGGAATTCTACTATAGCTCTACATATCCCTCTGAGCTATGTATAAGCAGTGCTGAGCACCGTACCATGCAAACCTGCTCAGCTATGGTTAAACTTGACCTTTAAGTAAACAATTAAATGCGTCCGGTTTCTATTTTTAAATTTTCTAGCAGGTGCCTTGGCACTGCTTAACATTGCTGTGCTCCATGCCATACCACACGAACAAACTTTTAAAAAAAATGACATTGATGTACAGCAATTGGACAGTACAGGGACTGTGTTATTCATCTGTGGACACAGTTAGTACCACACTACATACACTGATTCAATAACCGTGTTCCATGGCTCTCACTCAGCAAAGTGCCATCATTAATATGCTTGGCATGCTGCCAAGGGGGAATAGTCTACACATGCATGGTAACATTCTGTGTAGGCTCTACACTATGCCTACACAGAATTTATTAAATCTGGGGGATAATCTTTATGGCCTAAACCAGATAATTTAATGTTAGACTTTTTTTTTCAAAGTTAGCTGGACTTAGATTTAACCTCTTCTCTTCCAGTATCCTCTGTTACAATATATTCATTTCAACAGTCACAATACAGTTTGACATACAGGTGTATTTCTTTTCTGTCCAACAGAACCCAACATTGGTGCATTTTTAACACAAGCAACTTTACAAATACATTTACACAAGCACCTGTGTAAATCAGTTTGATTTACAAATGACATATAATTATTTACAAATCTCCAGTTAGCTATGCTGGCATATGTTACACATCCACTGCCCTACTTCTCATAGAATAGCTGAGAATGCCTCACATCATGGCATCTCTCCCCCTTTGAAGACTCAAGCTTGTTTTTAAGTTGCCCTGGAGAAATGTTGCTTGTGAGGAGTGAGCCTGTATGGGAATACATTATCCCACACCCTGTCTTGAGATCCCAACTGCATTGGCATTGCTGACCCCGCTATGGTAGTGCACTAGATGGGTTCTGTAACACTGCTCAGATTTCTTGAACCTGGGTAGGGGATCAAAGTTAGCTGGACTAAGATTAACCTCTTCTCTTCCAGAATACTCTGTTGCAGTATATTCATGTAAACAGTTACAGTGCAGTGTGATATACAGGTGTATTTCTTTTCTGTCCAGCAGGACCCATTGTTGGTATGTTTTTAACACAGGCAGCTTTATAATTACATTTTTAGCACAAGCACCTGTACAAATCAGTTTGGTATACAAATGACATATAATTCTTTACAAAACTCCAGCTAGCTATTCTGGCATATGTTACGCATCCACTGTCCTACTTCTCCTGGCATAGTTTGCAATATCTCACATCATCACACTCCCCACAAGCATTTCATTCCCTGAAAAACATTATTATATGCAACATCACAGACAGCTGGTTCAAGACCATTAAAAGCACTCCATCAGTGCAGGGTTTTAATACCTATCACATGTTCAGTCTCATCACATTAGACAAAGGAATTGACTACAGTGATGTTTCCATATTCTTAAATAAATAAATAAATAAATAAATACTTCATCTCCAGACTCTATCAACAAGATAATAACTTGGAACTCCTCAATGTTCAACTTACTGTTAACAAACCCTCTTATCATTATCATAGCTTCTATATCCCCCTTGGCCCATACCTCTTCCCAAGCTAGTATGGAGTCCCTATGTGTTAAGCCAAACACCTCTGTCCTAGGAGACTTTAACAAACCCAATATAAACTCAGACATGTATGGCCAGAGATTTCTTGACTTCATTAAACTCCCTGGATCATTTAGGCCACAGTCCAGTCAACAGGTGATAAAATCCTTAAGTTGATACTTACCAATATGAGTCAGCTTTGCTTCTCACTAATTGTGAAATCAGAGCACAGGTTAATCACATTAAGTATAAATCCAAATCCTAAAGCATTTTACAATACCTTGGTATTCAGAGAATATGCAAAAGAAGACTTACCAAAACTGAGTGATGACCTGGCTTAATTCAAAAGCACCTTCCATCATGATGATCCCGCTGCTCATTGGAAATCCTTCACTGCCAAATTTTATGCACGTGTAAATAGCTGCATAGATGCATCTGCCCCCTCGTAAGTAAATACAATGCCAAATTCAAAAATAAACCACTGAGGTGTAACACAAATACAAGCAGGCTGTATAACTAAAGATAAAATCTTACTGTACACAACAATAAATATAACTCTCAACATACCATAAAATTCTCATACTAAACTAAGGATGGAATACTGAACCCAGATCAAATCAAACAAAGCCAAATATAAGCTAAAATAGCCACCCAGGTCAAGGGTAACCACAAAACGTTCTTTAATTATGTTAGACATCTTAGAAATAATGTCCAGCACTGTGCAGAGCTAATAAAAACGAATCTATTAGAGGACAAATTTAGCTCAATCTTCATTCCTCCTCTCCCTTCCAATATTTTCAGATCACATGCACACATCTACACCTCCCCTCAGATCTCCTAAGAACAAGTTATAACGGTGCTATCTAAGGCTAAGAATACTATGTATATGGAATCAGATTACATACTACTGTCTACTGGTCATCCTGAAACATGACATGTCTGGCCCCTGAAGAAGATATTCAATATCAGTCTCAAAACAGTCTTCATGCCAGATGAATGGAGGATAGCAACAGTCATTCCCTTAGACAAAGATGGAGCTTCAATGGACCTGGGTAATTATAGATCCATAAGCCTGACCACTCTCATCTGTAAGGCTATGGAAAGGATTATTATGTAATTAATAAATAAGGATATAGGTAACCTACAGGTTCTCAACTCAACCCAGATCAGATTCATCAAGGGCAGGTTCTACCTAGTTAACCTTTCTGACTTCTTCAAAAAAGTCACTGAAGCAATGGATGAGGACACAATAGTACACACCATATGGTTTTTGACACTATCCCCTCACTCAGCATCATAGATAAACTCTCCCAGCTAAATGCAAATCCCTATGTAGCTCATTGAATAGCAAATTGGCTCACAAATAGAACCCAGTAAGTTAGAGCGGGTGTCTCTACCTGCTCCAAAAGGATCATCACTAGCAGTGTACTGCAGGGTTCAGTCATTGGGCCACTCCTCTTTGGAATTTACTTTTTGGAAGTGAAAGCTAATGTTAAGGATTTGTAGCTGACCAAGTCTGCAGATGACTTCAAACTTTGTTCCATCATAAACTCCCAAAGGACACCAGGTTCCTTCAAGATGGCCTGTACCAAACAAATAGCCATTGACAAAACCATGGACTTAAGCTAAATACCAATATGTGTATAATCATATCCTTCAGCACACATGCCCCCCCCCCTTATAACTATCACATTGACAATGTACCCTTTAAAACTGATCCCATAGTTAGGGATCTGGGAACCTATGATGACAGTGAACTTTACTTTGATCACCACATATCCATTGTGGTAAGGAAGTCTTTTTTCATTGCATGGCTTATATATAAAGGTATTCCATCCAGGTCCAGGGATGCCATCATTCCACTGTACTCTATACTCTATACTCATTAGGCTAATCATGGAGTATAATGCCTCATTTGGTATATACCTGTCCAAACACTTGTGAAAACTGGAATGACCACAAGAATTTATCATGAAAAAATCAAGAGTTAAATTTTAAAAATTATGCAGACCATCTCAAAGCCTTGTCCCCCTTCATACTCTCATACGGACTACAGAGACTTATATTCTGCTTCATGTATAGAACCTCAAAAGATCCTTTTCTGTCAAACCTGTTACACATTTGCAAGTCCTGTGGTATAATACCCACTCAAGGGATCTCAGTATGTTTTCACACTAAATAGAACCTGCCCATTCGACATAAAGCAAAGTACTTTTCTTACTCAGGTCATGCGTAATTTGGGTGAATGGGTAGTAACCACAAATACACCTCCAGTTTAGCACCCTTGTCACTCATGGATAGGGGAAACATAAATGGTCTAACATATCCTTGTGAGGCCATCTCCAGGTTATTTGTATTCAAAATATAAGGGCTAAAAGCTGCTGTGGCAACAAAAGGCTAGGTGTTTTATGATCCTCACAGATCAACATCCTAGTAAGTATCTATGAATCTGTGGACAAAAAAAGGCTGGCTGGAAAACTGGAGGGAGGGTTTGCAGTAGGACCAGGACTGAATAAATAGACAGTTTGTATTAGATTAAAGCAGAAAACATTGCACTTAGAGGAACAAAATCAGGAGTTAGGGATGAGATTAGTTGAGTACTGCATGGATTTGTTCTGGGTTCATTACTCTTTAGTGTCTCTGATTCAGTCATATCTGTGGGGATAGAGAACGGGATCAAAGTCTCTAATGAGACAAATAACAGGTGCAGCAGTAGAGGACAGGCAAGATAGCAAAGGATTTGGAAAGACTCTACAAATAGGCAGAAAGTAGGAAGCTAAGCTTCACTGGAAGCAAATGCAATGCCCGCAACAACTCTGGTTCTAGGTATCAGCTGGAATGAGTGAATGGAAAGCAATAGAGCTGGAAAATGATGTGGAGGTTTTGGTCACACCTAGAATGGATCACATGATTAGAGTAAGAGGACAGTGGCAGCAGCAGACATAATGCTGGAGTGTACCCTCGTGGGATAGATTCCAGATACGGGGAGATAATACTTCCACTCTGTAATGCTTTGATTAGACCACATTGTGAGCTCTTTGAGCAGTTCTTGGCTCTGTATTTGGAAGGTGCATCAGACTGCTTAAAAGAATTCAGAGGAAAGTGACCAGAAAGATCTGTGGGAATGGAAGTGAAAGAATATATTCAGAGTTCTTCTTACCTGAAACCAAAAGAGATAGGGTGACATGATAATGCCAGAGATATTTGAATGGGTCATGCTACACAAGGGCAGAGGAGAAGGAGAGACACACGCAGAAGGGTATAGGGACTAAATATCTGTGAATGTCTCTATACTTAGATGATGTTATAGTCAAACTTATAAAATTAGTTTGCTTGGAGATCCCACCATGGGATAGACCAGTTACAGTGGATTCCTCAAATAATAGTATTAATATTACTCTGAAGTGCAAAGCAGTAATTAAGCCTGATGTGGATATCAAACCACCTGAAGAGGAACACCAACCAGAACAGAATGGCATCCTCAAACTGCCTGACAGAATAGAGTCTGAGTGTGACTCTGCTACAGACAATGGTTCAGAATGTGTGGCACCCGATTATGACATTATATGCTATAATTTGGCAGAAGCCAAACAAGCAAAACTAGAACTCATCACAACCTGAGTTTCCAAGAAAGTTAACAGCCATGTTTTTTTTTTACTGCTTTGTAATAGTACTGACACTTTTTAAAGCAGACTGTATTCATTGCATATGTAAGGACTAACTAGTCAAGTCTTAAGAGTATGGGGATAAAAGTCTGACTGAAACCCAAGAAATTCATGTTCTTCTAATAGTTTGGCATCTGTTGGAGCTGGCAGGAGGAAGGAGGAATGATGCTACCTTGCCTGCTTCCTTGTTTTCAGGGGAGAGCAAGGGATGACACACAGGAGGAGATGGGATGCTTCTGTATCCCTAGCAGTGACCAGGACCTCAGAGTGGCAGCAGGGCTAGTCATGTTGATTGGCACAGGAGGCATCAATCTCAGTTTGCCTGAGGCAGGGGCTTCCACACCATGCTTCACTGAAGGGAGTGGCTGAGAAAAAGTATGCATTTAAGGGACTAAGGCTGTAACTAAATGCCAAGAAATGCATAATAGTATCCTTTGGGAAGTCACCTATTCGTGGTAACTATCATTTTAACAACTCACCCCTTAGAGTTGACCCAGTAGTCAGGGACTTATGGATACACATAGATAGCAATCTAGCCTTTGACCATCACGTGTCTACAGTAGTGAGGAAATCATTCTATGTTGTGCAACTTTTAAACAAAGGTATGTCATCTAAGTCCAAAGAAGTCATTGTTACTCTGTGTTCAGCATTTGTCAGACCTATCATTGAGTACAATGCCCACTTTGGTATGTACCTAACCAGGCATATCCAATAATTGGAACATCTACAGAGGTTCCTCACTAAAAGAATACAGGGTGTAAGTAAAATGTCCTATGCCAACTGCCTCAAAGCCCTATCCTTGTATTCTGCCTCCTACAGGCTTTTGAGGGGAGATCTGTGCTTGGCATACAGGGCATTGTCAGGCCACATTCTGATGGACCTCATGGATATCCACAAAACAAACAGAACCAGAATTACCAATTCTAAAGACTTATACCTTGCCTGTGATATGAATAGGACCTACTGGAGAGAGAGGTATGTATCCCAGAGACTATCCCATCTATGGAACAGGTTCCCCATTCATGTGAAGCAGAGTTCTTTCATAACCCAATTCAAGTGCAACTTCGACAATTGGATGGGGAACTGGAAATTCATCCCTGGTTTGTCACCTATGTCTCTAATGGACACAGGCAACCTGTAAATGCATCATCTCCCAGGCCCCCTGCTTACACTTATCAAGGGTATCAGAACTTGTCAGAGATTTGGAATGCATGGCTAAGCTTAAAAAGGCCCTTGTGGTCGTTATCCTAGTAAACACCTACGAACCTATGAACAAGTCACAATCTCTAACTCATGGCAACAGCTATGGTATTTCCTTTGTCCTCTCTCCTTCCCTGTCAAACTTGCTTTGCTAGCTAAGGGAGAGGGCTGGCAACCCCAGCTTATGTATGATCTGGTTAATTCTGCTTAATAGATGGAAAGTTCAGGACACCGCACTGCTGCAGATAATCAAGGCCCAGTGTAACAGAATAGTGGACTGGGAAAAAAACATAATGTAGAGACTATCTACTTCTGGACCTCCAAATGAACTTTTTCACATAGAGCATTGTGGGACCCATACAGTAGATTACTGAAATGTGTGGTGCAGAAGGAATCCATCAGGGAATTCAAGAGGCTGCAGAACAGGTTAAAAAAGGGTAAAGAGATAGTTAGAGATGAAGTGCTTGAGGTAGACTGAGGCATTTAGAAGGATAGATTTTAAGTTCATAGATGATTATTAGGCTCATTGCCCTAGAAGGCCTTTTAAGCCAAGCCATGTTTCCCATTTGCAAATGGTAGGATAAATTACCCAGAGGAATCTAGTTGGGTTTAGGTTGCATGGCGTTTACAAGTTGCTTTTGTTCTTGCATTTGTGAGAAACTGCTCTTTGAGCAGTGGCAGTTAGTGGTGCCTTGTATATCAATCACCAGAAGTTTAAATTTCACTACTCACAGGGCAGCTAGTTTGCATGGGGAGCAGCATAAATACATTTCATTAGGACTATTTAGGTCTACATTACATTATTACAGCACCCAGGACTATCACTGTTCAAGGAGCACCTGGTTTGGGCTCTGGGTGGCATCTCTAGACAAGTTCGCTGTAGATTACACAAAAGTAAGCACCCATCCCTCATCTGATTACAAACACCCTCCACTCCGGTCTTACAAAGTACACATTAGAGCCTGTAACCATGGATAGGTACTTTCCTGCTATCTCTGCATCTAGCTTGGTGGACATGCACATACTGAGGCAGTGCAGCAATTGCCTTATGTCCACTGACAACCACCTAATTCTCGGGCAGACGAATATAGTATGTGGGAGATGTAGTTACACATTGACACTGGAGACCAGAATCTCACAAATAGACACAAAAAGCAACAAACTGAGGTGCTCATATGTCACTAACCAAACCTCAAAGGTCTGTCAGTCACAGTCCACAGAAACTCTACATGCACACAAACAAGACAATTCCTATCACACCACATAAAGCCACATATCACTGATTGTCAACTATCAAGACCATAATGCTAAAAAAATCCACAACCCGATATTTTGGTCATAGGAGACTCCACTCGAAGACACACTGGTGTTCCTCTTGCCAATCTGGATATGGAGAAGGTTATAGTCAGTTGCCTTTTAAGGGCCATGATCCACCAGATCAAACAAGATCAGTTACCCCCAAGTACCAGTATGCCTCTGTCATAGTCCATGTGGGTGTGAATGACCTGAGACATACCTCCTTGGACTGTATGGTCAGAGACATGATTGAGTTCTAAGAATATGTGTCACAAGCAGGCATAAGCCTAGCATTTAACAGCATTCTGCTGTCTCCAAGGGTGATGCCACAGTATCATCAGAAAATGGTTGACTTTAATGATTGGCTTAGCTACTGGCATCATTCTAAAGGGGTCCAGTACTTGTCAGCCTGAGAGGACATGGTTGACAGGCCATGGTGCTTTGCCAGGGATAGTCTTCACCTTTCACCCCTAAGCTTTCAGATATTAGCCAAAATATTATCCACCCCTATAGTGCCTTTTTTAAGCATCGCCAAACAGACAAACCTTCCAACATAGCAAAAGCTACTCAGGACAAGCTAAAGGTATTACTGCTCGATACTAGTCCTGGCAAGCCCTGCGGAACTCCCCCCGGCCGCGGTGGGGCAGATCCGCTCTCATCGGGACTTAGGAGTCTCAACAAGAACCTGCACTCCTTAGTAGATCCCCTCATCCTGGAGAATGCCAACATGTGTGCAGTTACTGAAACATGGTTCAAAGCCACAGAAAACACTCCAGCTGTGCATGACTATAATTCCCTCTGTACGTTCCAACCACCCACTGAACGTGAAAGAGCAAAAAGCAGAGGTGTATCTCTCAACATAAAGGATAAGCACACCTCAAGGCTGGTCACACAATATGACATGCTTGAGCTACTCTGTGTCCAACCAACCATGGGAAAAATCCATTACCATGTTCCTAATAGCTGCAGGTCCCCCACCATGAACTATTAAACTCATACATCATATGTGATGTTACTAGAATCACTCACCATTCAGCCCAGTACCATTCCCATGGGTGATTTTAACCACCCCTCCATTAACTGGGAGGCATATATGGTGAAGAACACGCAGGCTCAAATATTTATTTACTTTTTAAACAAAGAAAATGCTCTGAAGCAGTTAGTCTGCACCCCCGCTAGGGACACTGATATCCTAGATCTGGTACTCCAAATATGAGTTAACACTGCACCCCACCCCCCCCGTGTGATGTCTTCACTGATAAGATCAGATTACTAAGCAGTGTCCCTTGAAATAAAGGTAAAACTGGATCCCCCACCTAATTCTAAAAACTGTAAGAACTTTTCTAAGGCAAACTACCTCCTATTAAGTGATGGCATAGCTAGTTGTTTCCAAGCTCCCCAAACTCAGAAAACAGAAACCTATGCAGAGGCATACACAAAAGCCCTGAATGACCATATAAACAACTACATAAAATGGCAGCATCTGACCAAAATAAGACCAGATTAACCCCCAAAAAACAAGCCACCCTGGTGGACCCCTGGTATTAATAGGTTGTATATCAGAAGAAAGAAAATCATGTTGAGAAGTAAGAGGGAATATGCACAACAGAACAAAAAGACCCTCATTAGTCTAAACAAGTGAATCAGGGAACTAGTCAATACTCTGAAAGCAGACTTTGAGGCAAGAATAATCTCCAAAGCAAAGGATAACCATAAGGCATGTTTCAGCTATGTCCACAATATTAAGGACAACACCCAACAATGTGCTGAATTGGCCATGTGCAGCATCACCTGTACTCAGCCAGAAATTATATCAAATCTTCTGGCTGATAAATTCAGCTCAAATTTTACTTCCCCATCACCTCCAGTTCTCCCTCAAGAAATACCTTCCACCACTCCACTGCCAGTTATCACCAAAGAACAAGTTGCCACTGTACTCTCTAAAGCTAAAAACATGGCTTCAGTGGGGCCTAACAGTATACCAGGTTGCCTGTTAAATGGTTTAAATCAGGAATTCTCATGCCTATTGGGATCTCTATTTAACCACAGCCTCCAGACCGGCTTTGTCCTAATAGTGTGGAGTACGGCAACAGTCACCCCTCTGCACAAAGGGGGACCATCAACTGACCTGGAAATTAAAGACCCATAAGTTTGACTAGTCTTATATGTACACATGGACCTGATAAATAATGGCATAGGAAACCTCCAAGCACTGAACCTAACCAAATCTGGCTTTGTCAAGGGCAAACTAAGTCTATTAAATCTTGTGGACATTTTTGAAAAAGTCACTAGGGCCATGGATGAGAGCAAAACAGTGCATTCTGCCTACCTTGACCTAGTCAAGGCATTTGACACAATCCCATACTCCTGTATTATAAATAAACTCACAAAACTGGGCATAAATCCCTCCATCACCAGACCAATAGACATTTGTCTCATGGACAGGACACGTGGTTAAAGTTGGTGAATCCAGATACAGCAAGAGGCCAGTTACTAGTGGTGCACCACAGGACTCAGTGCTGGAACCACTCCTGTTTGAATATACTTCTCTGAACTCAAGACTAATGTGAAAGGCATTTAGATGATAAAGTTTGCTGACAATTGCAAGCTGGGGGCAATCACTAAATCTTCCAATGATGTAGATATCTTCTAAGAGGGTCTAAATCAGACAAATGATTGGTGCCAGAGCCATGGCCTAAAACTAGAAACAAAAAATGCATTATCATACCCTTTGGGAAGCCAAAGGCCACTGCATATTACAACATCAATAGCACACCCCACAAGTAGACTCAGAGGTGAGAGATCTCAGGATACAGATAGATAGTAGCCTGAATTTTGACAGCCATGTGTCCACAGTGGTCAGGAAATTGTTCTATGTGGCACAGCTTATAAGTAAAGATAGGTATCCAGATCCAAGGAAGTTATAACCCCACTGTGCTCAGCCTTCATTAGACCAATAATCGAGTACAATGTGCCATTTAGCATGTGCTTGACTAGGCACTTAAAACAGCTGGAGTGACCACAGAGGATCTTGAGAAAGAAAATACAGGGTTTTAACAACATGTCCCATGCAGATAGACTAAAAGTGCTATCCCTTTACTCTGTCTTCCACTGTTAGGGGATGACCTATGCCTAACTTACAAAACACTCACAAGTCCAGCCCTGGAACCGCTACAGAATCACAAGAAAAACAGCATGAGGATCACCCAATCTAGGGATCTAAACATAGTCAGTGACTCAAACCAAACATCCTGGAGAGACAGATATGTGTCACAGAGATTACCCATTCTTTGGAACAAGCTTCCTAATCATGTTAAACAGAGCCCTTCCCTGGCCCTCATCAAACACAGTTTGGATCAGTGGATGGAGAATTGCAAATTCACACTGGGTGCAGTGCCTGTGTCCCTTATGGACAGAGGGAATCTGTAAAATACTCAAGGTATATGCACAAACCTATGCCATCTTCTTGCCCCTAGGAGGCACATATTGGATGAATCAGGTTATACTGGCTAGGCTTGTAAGGGCTCTTAAGCTGTTAGCCTAGTAATCTCCTGTGAACCTATGAACAGGGACATAACAACCAGTATGGGTTAAATTTCTGATTCACTGTTCATTGGTCCAGGTTGCTTTTCAATAGGGTCAAGGACAAACTCTGCTTCACAGGGATGGAAAGACTACTCCAGTGGAGGGGTATTTTCTGAGACACACACCTGTCCCTTCAACATGTTCTGTTTATGTTGCAAACAAGGTTTAGGTTCTTTGATTGGGTATTTCTGATGTTGTTAGACTTGTGGATGTGCAACAGTCCATCAGTATGGGATCAGATGATGCCTTGTAAGCCAGGCACTGACCACCTCTCAGTATTCTGTAAGAGTCTGAGTATAAAGATAAGACTTGAAGTAGTCTATATATTCCATGTGGTTAATGCCTTATATTCTTTTTCTGAGGAACCTCTGGGGATATTTCAGTTGTTGCATGTGCCTGGTCAGGTATATTCATAAAGAAACATTGACTCAATGACTGGCCTAATGAAGGCTGAATACAGTGGGACAGTGACATTCTTGGATCTGGATGCCATACCCTTGCTTATAAATTGCACAATGTAAAATTATTTCCTCACAACAGTAAACATATGATGGTCAAAGGCCAAGGCACTGTCCAGTTATGGTCCCAAGTCCAAAACTGCTGGCTCTTTTCTTACATGTGTATTGTCTATCTGGCAATTCCTTGGGGTGGTTGACTTTCCAAAGGATAATATTATACCTTTTTTTTTGGCCTTCAATCTTAAACCACCAATTATTAGTTTGTGGAAAGCCATCCTGGGAGGATATTGGTGTCCCACGGGATTCTGTAATTGTCTGAGTTTGCAGATGTTAGACTTGGTCATCCAGAGGCCTTTGACTTGAATTTTGACTTCTGAAAAGTAGATGCCAAAAAGGAGTGGCCGCAGCATGGAGCCCTGAGGGAATCCACTAGTGACTGATCTTTTTGTGGATGTAGAGTCCCCAATCCTGACTTCCTGTGTTGTATCTGTTAGGCACCTGGCTATCCAACAGGTGGCATAAGGGTTTACTCCTAGTTTTCTGAGTTTGCTGGCAATGCTTGAATGGAGAATAGTGACCACATCAAGGTAGGCAGTGTGTACTGTTTTGCCCTCATCCATAGCTTTCATGACTTTCTCAAAAAAAAGTCCACCAGGTTGAGTAGGCGCGTTTTACCTTTGATACCAAACTGTGTTTAATGTAGTGTCTGAAGTTTTCCCATGTCTTTATTTAGAATATCCATGATAATTATTTTTGTGGCTTTATAAATGAGACTGGTTAGACTTATAAGTCTGTAATTACCTGAATCAGTAGATGGCTCACCATTTACAAAAACAGTTCTCCATTTACTAGGCTGAAAGCCAGTTAGGAGGTTAAAGCTGAATAGTGATTTTTAGAGAGATCGAAAACTAACCTAACCTTACACATAGGTCATGCTTCACGCTATTTGGAGGCATCCCAGGATATTATCTGGGCCAGAGATGTAGTATTTTTTGCCTTTATAGAGTTCATTAAGGACATGTTTGTTAGTGTTAAGTGATAGCCAGAGTTATTATGGTCAAGAATATATCTTGAGTGGTGTCCATAGGAAAGTGGTGTAAACCTGGAGTTAACTTTTTCAGCCAATTAGTTTGCTATATCCTGTAGCTTCCTACAGGTGGTTTCATTTGCAATTAATTCAGCACACTGTTGTGTATTATTACCTTTAAGGTTGTGGATATAGCTGTAGAAGACCTTGTGAATGTAATTTGCCTGCAAGGCTATCTTTACCACATATTTGGCTTTGGTGGGCTTGATAAGAATCCAGAGTTGTTTATATAATTTGATGAGGAGTTTCTTGTCTTGCTGGGCATTGCATTTCCTAATTTGGCTGTGGTTTTCTTGCTTTTGTTACACAAGCTATTGGTGCTGATATTCCACAAGGGTACTTGTTCTTTGAGTTGGTCCATTGCTTATTTTGGGTGGGTACAGCTGACACAGTGCAGCTGTTTACATGATGGTATAGGGACTCTGGTAGCAATTCCACATAGGCAGCAAAATTCAAACAGTTTTGGGAGGCTTGAAATTTTGCCTGGTATCACTCATATACTTCCACGGTGGTGCAGTGGTAGCATTGTTGCCTCACAGCAAGAGGTTCTCCCGTTCGATTCTCGGCTTGGGTTGGGAGAGCCTTCTGTGTGGAGTCTGCATGTTCTCCGCCACGGTCGAGTGGGCGTTTGAAAGACATGTGTTGAATGGGCATGCCTTCGTTGAAGGTTGGGCATCAGGCTGGCAACTCGACACCATAAAAACAACTGCCAATCATTAGCGGACTGGAGTTCCGCTGTAGCGACCCCTAACTGGGAAAAGCCGAAAGACAAACAACAACAACATCACTCAGTAGTAGGATGATTGCTTTTAAATAAATCCTAAGTGTTACATGATTTGATGGAGTCACAGGGTTTTAATTTGATTTCAAGGGATACAGCTTTATGGCTTGATCTGACAAGCAAGGACATTATACATGTGTCGGTGGAAAGTTCCCCCATGCTTATGTTGCTCAGGTTGAGGATATTGGTGACCCTAGTGGCTGCACAGGCTAGCGGGTCCAGAGCATTTGTGTTGACAAAGTCCCAGAATTTCTGGCCTGCTTATTAGAAGTTGTGTATGTTTCCTAAGTTTATAGTGGGGTACATGAAGTCACCCAGGAATATATATTCAATGCAGAACAACTCCAGTTTGTTTAAGTATGCATTATGGGTGGCTCTGGTCATCCTATAGCTTGTTTGCTTATCGTAGGTTGGACAATGAGAAGCTTAAGTGCTTTGACCGCTTGATCAGTTTTGAGCCGTGATTTTTTAAATGACTATTGAGGCATCCTCCACTTTCTGTTTCTTCCTGTGCAGTAGCTGATTTAATATGTGAAATGCTTTATAGCCTTGCACTGCTGGGGTACTTTCTGTGGCTTTAAACAATGTCTCCATAACTACACAGATATCTATGTTCTCCAGGGTGAGGAAAGTTTGCACAAAGTGGAGTTTTTTGTTTAGGTTCTTGGCATTGAGCAATAGTACCTTTAGATCATCCTGGGTTGTTTTTGCTATGTTGGAAGGCATATTGGGTTGATAGTGCATAAAAAAGGCATTATGGGGTGGACATAATTTTAGCCAATATTTGAAAGCCTAAAGGGACATGTGTAAGCCATTCCTGGTGAAGCAACATGGTCTGTAAACCATACCCTCCTAAGCTGTCAAGTAATTCATTCGAATTACACTAAAAACTAAGACAGTTGTTAAAGTGAATTACCTTCTGCTCATATTGTAGCATCATCCTCAGAGAAGTAGAATGTTGCTCAATGCTATGTAGACTCTGTCATCTCTTTTTTATACAGTCCAGAGAGATGCATCTCAGGTCATCTGCACCTGCATGTACAAAGACAAAGTTTTTATGGTACTTGGGTTCAGTGCTCTGAATGCTTAGATAAGCTTGTGTTCATCTCACATCAAGAGCTGCAGTATTTGGAGGTATAGAGGTATAAACCTCACTGTATGAAAATACCTGGAATGTTAACATAAAACAGGAAGCTCTGTGTCAGCAATTATATTTATTCCTCTCTGTTAGTGGATTAATCAATAAGTCTGAATAGTTGCAGATTTTATATTCCTACAAGTCATTGTGGAATTATGCTATCATGCACAACAGCAAAAAAACAAATGGGTTCAAATGAATTTTTATGTTGAACAGAAAAAAATATTTTTTTGTAGATCCTGTTGAAGTGAATGGACTTGGTAATGACAAGGCTTCTGAGGCAATGACACCAGTAAACTATTCAGATTTTCAAAAAGAAGTGCTGAGAATTAATATTTTGTCTAAAATACCTTTAAAACATTGGAATACAGAAATTGCCAACAGAGAGCTGTGTGAGCATTATTGATATTCTCTGGTCACCAGGAAGCATTATTCTTTCAAACACTGATGTCAATTTACAAATAAAAAAGTGCAACATTTGTTATCAAATTGTAGTGTTTAAGGAAGCAGATAATCTCCTTATTCCTGGTGGTTTGGATTGTGAGATGCGGGAATGGTAAAAAAAGTCATAGTAAAAAGCAAAAAATAAGGAAATCTGCTAGGCTTAAAATGGTCCGCAAGGGCAGCTACTGTAGTTCTTACCTATAAAGCCATGAGGTGTATGCTCATTCAGAATTAGTCAGCCACATAGACAGCCCAGATACTGGGGAGAGCCATAACAATGATATGCTACATGACTGCTGTGAGTAATTTACAGACAATGAACAGAATCATTAGACCCACACAGAAACAGATGGATCCTATCTGAAAGGCTATGCAAGTAGAAGTTTTGTAAAAAGAGAATGGTATCTTCAAGAAGATCAGCAGTCTATTCATTTACTGTGGCATGAGAAAAAAACACTGTTTAAAAGTAGCGCAAGTTCATCTTTTCAACAGTTTTCAGTTACCCAGAGTGAAAGAATCCTGCCTGAAAATATTACACATACATCTTATCAGTGTTACTTGAATATAGTGTGAATGCATTAGACTGACAAGGTTCTAATTACATATTTTATTGTGAAACTGGCTTATTTGAAAGTAATGTAAATATATTTTGTTGACACATTGGCGTAGCTAGAGTTTGTGCCGCCTGGGGCTGTCTTTGAGTTTGCTGCCCCTCCCCCTCACAAAATCATGGTCAAATGGGACCCCCGCAAACACAGACCTCCCCCTGCAGACATTCCAGTGTCCCATTACTTGGCTATGTCTCCCCATTTACTATAAACACTGTAATGTACATACTGCTTTATGTTTTACTTCTGCAATGATTATTTGGATTTCAATTAAAACTTTTATTTTAAATTTTATAGCACAAACACTGATAGACATCTGCTAAAGAATGCAATACAGTCTCACAATGAAAACAGACTTAGCATTAAAACTTGTCTGCCCTTGAAACCTACATTCATTGAAACAGCATTGAAACTCACATTCAAAGAAAATGCATGTGGCAGTGGTGGATAAAGTTTTCCTTTGGGCTGTTTTCAAATCATAGGCCCCATGCACACATATTTAGGACCATGCAAACATACATGTGTTCTTTGATTCACCTTCCTGATTGCATTAAGTTATATTCTTTGTATAATATAGCACACTTGTTAGAGCATGTTTTAAATTTATTGTTTTGAACATTTTCCCAGTAAACAATGAAACAAAATGTGTGAAGCAATAATGACAAAACTGCCGAATTCAGAATATTTCCATCATAAAAGTCTACTCAAATGTCTGTCATTACAATCCACCAATTTCAGTAAATATGCACAATCTCTGCAGAATTAAAAATCATCTAAATAATTCCACATTAAAGAGATCTTTAACTAAAGAGTTTGCTGCTAGCAAACTTTATATTTCATTGTTTCATCTACAAATAAAGTGCCTGTTGTCCTTGAAGAATAAATTACCTATGTTACATTAAAAAAATTGATAAGCTAGTAATAATGCAATAGGGAATGGATGGCAAAGTGATAACAGGTTCATAGTTACTAGGTATCTCCTCCAAAGGAGGACATTTTCAGGTCTGCAGCATCTGCCCATTTTAACGTACAACAGTACAGTATCAGCAGTCCATCTATATACTGTGGGAGTAGAACCCACAGACCTGTGCATCAAAAGCAAATATACTACCTGCTGTGTTACTAACAATGCAAAAAGACTTGGCATAAGCAGCAGTAAACTTCTATTTCCCTGAAGCTCTCATCTCCTTGTAAAATCCTCTTGACACTCAACTATATCTTTCAACCTTGCAACACAAGAAATCTGGAAAAAGCCAAAATGTATGGGGGGGGGGGCAATGGCCCAAAACCAGGGACACATTTTAAACACTGCTTATATATTCATAGAAAGTTGCTAAATTAAAATATTTTTTGTTACCATGCATTATCTCAAAGATAGGAAGACTGAAACTTAAATGGCTATCATTATTTTGTGAATTTGGTTCTCACTGATTTGCCAGAAAACCACACAATTTAAGAGGAGCAGACCAAAAGTATGGATCAAACATTCCAGACATTCTGTGAAAATCTGGACAGTTGAGTGCTATGGACTGAACTTTTTGAATCACAAGTGGTGGTACGAGTAGAGAATTCAAGTTTGTGTTTCTTGTACCTAAGGTTCAGGTTTAAATAATATGATCACCCTGAAACCTGTTCTTGTTAAATTGCAACATACTAGGTTGCGATAATGTTATGTTTTTTTAATGTTTTTTCTAATTTTTCTAATTTTAATAATTTTGTTTTATATACTTGTGGTCACATGATTTTTGGACTGCTGCTCATGTGACTTCATTGACCTGTATTTAAACCATTTGGTTTTTAGATTTGTTTGTATTAGTATTGAGGAAGGATTTTATCCGAAAGCTTTGCTATTATAAAGTGTGTTTTTCTCAGTTTTGGTTGCTTATTCGCATTTCACGCAAACCCACATATGTGTACACACACACGCATGCACATGCATGCACACACACACACACACACACACACACACACACACACACACACACACACACACACACACACACACACACATCCTCATTGGCAGCAATAAGAAGCAGCAAATTCCCTTATTTGGTAAAGCAACAAAATGCTGTAAACACACACCATTTTTTAGCAGCAAATTCCCTTAAATGCTGCATTGGGTGGGTGTTCAGAAAGAACAGGATGTCTGTGCTGTGATGCTAGTGGACCAGCTATGGGACAGTTCTTAAAGAAGAACGCCCTTAAAATTAAACTGTTAAAGTAAATGCAGTCCCAAAAGTGCCACCCCTCTCACCACCCCCCCCCCTCCCCAGCTATGCCACTGTGTTGACAGGATTCTGATCACATACTCTGGAGTGAAGAAGCCTTATTGAGTATAGCATTCTCTCTGAAAATAACCCAGTTGATGAAGAAACTCACAAGCATGTTCAGTATTATGACCCCGATGTGAATACAGTAATTGTCCCAGTAGCCTAAAAAAGCTGAAAATGATGTGTGTTTAAGTTAATCATAGGAGAAATGGTGCCAAGACCATATATATTTTTAATTTAGGTTTCATAATATCTATTGACCAGTATTATTTTCCAATCCTCACAGCTATGCAGAAACTTGGAAACATTTAGATAGTGTTAAGGCTCTCAGTGTTTCTTTTGTTTGCAGCTGTGCTTGATATTTTTGCAGTGCCACAGCACTGTTTAATTATGACAGTTTCACTTTGCAAGCTGTTGTCTACATGTATATGTATGATTGGGAAGTTACCCGCTAACTGCATGTTCATTGCTACTAAATTCAATTTATCCCAAAAACCACTTGTTTGTACTATTTTAAACACTAGTGGTAGAGGATGGTTTCCAGGTCTAAAATCCTACATGAATTTGTTGAGACCAAAACATATGAATCTTTAAAAAATAAAGACACAGTCTAGGCTCAAACCACAGGGCTAAAAAAAAAAAAATGGAAGAACATATTTACAGTTGAGATGTTGCTTATAGGCAAGGTGGAATACTTTGCAGTGACCAGTGAGAATTTCAGCATAGGACTTAAACACAGCCAGAAATGTACCCACATTTAATAGTAAGACCTGATGGTATTTTTTGTAAAAGGAATGGATTTAGGAGGCATACTGTAATACTGATTTGAGTACTAGAGACAGCATAGTTTCTATGGGAGATTACAGATTTTGAACTGATCGTATGCACAAATAAAATGTGGTTCTCACAGATGCAGTGTTATCCTTAAGCCATTAGATACTGCATGTCTGAATGTAAAAAAATACACAATTAGCATTAATAGTATCTACTGAACTTACATTTGATTCAGCAATGTCAGCCCTAAAGTGTAGCTTTGGGGTAAAAGCATCAGGCAAAACATTGGACATTAACATAATTCACAGCAGAGGACATTTTGCAGAGCAGAAATGAAGCCCGATGATGTGCAAAATAACCTAGTGAGTATATCGTTATGAGGCACAAATCTACGAGATGAATATGTCAGGTGGTCCAAATGTGCTGCATGTCAGAGCACATATTACTGGGCTAAAGACCATCCAACCTTGCATAAATAAATTAAGACAGCTGAGGAAAATAGAACAGAATACAAGGTGGAATGTAAGATAACTGTAGCAAAAAAAATCCTTCATATACAAATATTTTTGTGCTACAATCTTTTGGATCAGATGTGATTGATATTTATGCATTTTCTCATTCTATTTTGACATGGCCTTGTATGTTAAGCAGAGGTCGCCTTGGAGTAGACGATATGCAACAGAGTATAGCTGGAGTTTTTTAAGGCGGTCAGCATAAGGCATCTGCTTTAGGCCTGTGATTCTTTTAGTGAGATATTTCTGCGGCCTTTCCAGTTGTTGCAGATGTCTTGAGAGGTCCATACCAAATGGGACGTTGTATTCTATAATGGGTCTAATGAGGGAAGAGTACAGTGGGAAAATTACCTCCTTTTTTCTTGATGAAAAGCCCTTAGTAATGAGGTGTGCCATATAGAAAGTTTTCCTGACTGTTGTGACAATGTGGTTATTGAAGGTGAGACCACTGTCCACCTGTGTCCCTAAGTTTCTTATCACGCTTTCAGTGTTTAGTGTACTGCCACCTATGTGGTAATTCATGGGTACGTGTTTTTTCCCAAAGGGGATAACTATACATTTCTTGGCATTGAGCTTGAGCCCATGGCTCTGGCACCAAGCATCTGTTTCTGTAAGGCCCTTTTGTAGAGTATCCACATCATTTGTGGATTCAGTAATGGCTCCTAGTTTGCAGTCATCTGTGAACTTTGTTAGCCAGAGTCCCTTAGTGTTGGCCTGTACTTCAGAGAAGTAGATGCCAAACAAGAGAGGTCCCAGGACTGAACCCCAAGGTACTCCACTTGTCAATTGTCTGGAGCTGGATTTGGAGTCAGCTTTTACGGTGTGGGTTCTCTCAGTAAGCCAGTTGGCAACCCATCGAGTGATGTAGGGATTAATGCCCAGCTTAGTAAGTTTATCTATGATTCTAGAGAGGGAGATGGTGTCAAAGGCCTTGGCGAGGTCCAGATAGGCTGTGTGGACTGCCTTACGCTCTTTCACGGCTCTGGAGACTGATCTGAAGAAGTCATTCAGGTTCAGGAGACAAGATCGGCCCTTCACAAACCCAAACTGGGTGGGGTCCAGTGTTTTAAGGTTTCCAATGTCTTTGTTTATAAGTTCCATGATAATACATTCCATGGCCTTGCAGATCAGGCTCATCAGACTGATGGGGCAGTAGTTCCCAGGATCCAAGTTGGATCCCCCCTTGTGGAATGGGACAACTGTAGCTGTGTGCCACTCAGTGGGCACGAAGCCTGAGGTGAGGGTATGATTAAACATGACACTTAGGTGAGATGCCAGTTCATTTTGTAGTTCATGTAGTACACAGCCTGGGATGTCATCTGGTCCCATGGATACTGTATTCTTAGCTTTGGAGAGTGCGTTTTTACCTGTGTGGCCATTATTACCAGAATTTGGCAATCTTCCAGTATTGAGATAGGCCATTTAGGTGGTGAGAGGGGGGTGAAGTTGGCACTGAATCGAACTGCCAGGATATTGGCAATATCCTTGGCATCAGTATATTTAATGCCATTCTGTTGTAGCTCAGAGCAGATCTGAGCATTGCCATTTAGATTCTTGACATAGTTATAGAATGCCTTGTGGTTGTCTTTGGAATCTTTGGCAATTTTATTTTCGTAACTAGCTTTGGAGGATTTTATGAGGGATCTCAGCTTCCTACTGAGGCTGGTAAGGGAGTTTTTTGCATCCTGGGATTTTCCTCTCTTTCTACAACAGTTTCTTCCTTTTGTTGTAAAGTTTGTTTATGGCAGGGGACCACCAGATTGGCTTCCTTTTTTTGGAGGAGAGCATCTTGGTTCTATTTGGGATGGCACAATTCATGCATGAGTGGATGTGCTCGTACAGTGCCTTAGTGTAGGACTCAGCAGTCAAACATTCAGTTCCCGTCTGCATGGGTGTCATGAAGTTTGTAACTTCTGACTTGAGTAGCATGAAGTTGGCTTTGGAGAAGTTTTTTAAGGAGGTTTCCTTACTGGGTGGTGGGGGTGGGATGTGGATGTTAAGGGTGATTAGCTTATGTTCTGACCTGACCAACGAGGGGGTGACCAGAGGTGTGGAGCATCAATTTCCCATGTTGGTAATGACCAGGTCTAGGATATTGGAGCCCCTGGTGGGACTATGGATTAGTTGATCCAGGGCATTGGAATTTATGAATTCCAAGAACTGTTGGGCAAAGGTGTTGGTACACAAGTAGTTTTCCCAGTTAATGGCAGTGTAGTTGAAATCACCCAGTATTATGGTGTTTGGTTGTCTATTAATATTTTCCAGTATGTTTAAAAAGGTGTAGTGAGAATCTTGGGGCATGGTGGGGGAACTGTAGCAAGCTACAATTTGGATTGCAGTCTTACCTAGTGTTAGTTGCACCTGGAGAATTTCAGATGCATTGTGTTGGGCAACTAACCTGGTGGTGTGAATATCCTTGGTGAATATGGACACTCCTCCACCTTTAGTGTTTTGATCCTGGTTTGGTGGCCGAAAAGTGTGGTAAGAGTTGTAACCTGGTATTGCAGGGGTGCTCTCTGGAGTCTTGAACCAGGTTTCAGTTACTGCACAGATATCGATGTTCTCCATTTTTAGGAGTGCCTCGAGAGAGTGCATTTTGAGGTTTAGACTTCTAGCATTGAGTAGCATTACCTTCAGATTTTGCATGCTTGTACCTATTACGGTGGTGGTTTTGTCCTTTGAACTTTGCCTAAAAAGGCACTATAGGGGTGGCAAGAGCCTTAGCCAGTAACCTGAATCCCAGGGGCGACAGGTGCAGACCATCTCTGGCAAAGCATCGTGGTCTGTCAATCATGTCGTCCCAGGCAGACAGATACTGGATCCCCTTTGAATGACACCAGAAGCTTAGTCAATTGTTGAAGTCAATCATTTTGTCCTTATATTGTGGTATCATTCTGGGCGAAGGCAGGATGCTACTCAGGGCTAGGGTCGTACCTGCTTGGGCCACATGATCTGAGAGCTCTTCCATGTCTCTTTTCATGTAGTCCAGGGAGGTACGTCTCAAGTCATTCACTCCAACCTGGACAATGACAGAGTCATATTTGTACTTGTTGTGGAGTGACTTGAGTACATGAGTTATGTGGCAGATCCTGGCACCCAACAGGCAGCTGACTGTAATTTTCTCCTTGTTCAGCCTGGTGAGTGGGACATCAGTGTGCCTGACTATAGAGTCACCTATGACTAAAGTGTTAGGTACGTTGTCTTGCCTTAGGGGCTGTTGCTGGGTAGCACACTGGTGTTGTGAGCTATGTGACACTTTGGTTGTGATTGGTGTTGGTTTGCGTTTCAGCTTCGGAGTTCCTTGTTGTTTGGGCAGGTTACAGTTAAGGGCCTCCGCATATGTGGATTTAGTGTTGCTATGTGTGGGTGTTGGTGGTGTAAGTTTAGAAGGGCTATGTGTTGCTTGAGATGTAGTGCGGGTGTTAACCTTATCCTCTTGACTGTCTAGCACAATCTTGGGTGGAGAGGAAAAAATGTTGATAGAAAAATGGGGCATTCCACCAGAGCTGACTTAAAATACCTGCAAAAATAGTCAAATGTAATATCAAAACCAATGTAGTTCTAGCTGAGATACCCCTGTTGCCCAGTAAGGCATTACTGAGAAAGGCTGTAACAGTCATGGGCATGTAAAATGGCAAAACACAAATGTTTAAACAATCAGTGACTCTTGAATTAACCAGCTAACAACATCATTGTTAAAGATAAGTTAAAAAAACGTATTGTTAAAGATCAGTTAAAAAGACGTATTTATGAACATTATTATAAAATACAAGTACAGGATAAGAACAACGCTCTATATAGACATATACAAGACAAAGGTGAAGAGCATTTATTTAAATTTGCCATCATTGATCAGGTAGTTAGTCAATTATATGGAGGCGACTGGAAAATGTCCTTGGCATTGAAAGAAAGTAAGTGGCAAATATACACAGATGCCACTAGATTCCCTGGTATTAATGACAGTATAAGCATTAAACCTTTTTTAATATTAAGTTAGAAATATAATGGATTTATATGAGATTTTAAATATTTACAGTATTACAATATTTATAGTATATTATATATTATATATGTAAATATGCATTGTACTTAATTAAGTTGTTTAGCAAAAAAGTATTTGAGGGGATTGTTTTTTTAAATTTATATGGAGGGGTGTTGCTTTAAATATTTTGGCGCCATTTTTATTATATAAACTAGGAATAATTCCTATTTACTGGTTCTGAGGAAGACTGTATGTTGACAGTTGAAAGCGCTTAACCAGTGGATGTTTTTATAATTTTACAATGAAAGAATATTCTTGTTCGAGCTGTGTTGGAGGTTATCCAGATCTGCACCAGTTTTTGTTACTTTGATTGGTTCGTGGTTCTACAGTTGTATTTGGAGGTATTCATTGTGTCAGCATTCTACATAAAGATATTAAAGAGAATCATTGAAAGAATGAGGTTTTCACTCTTTCAGAGCATAGGAATACAGAGGAAAAGCAAACATATTAAAGAAGCTGCATCTATGGTTTGGACATGCTTCTGTGTACAGATTACCGAAACTGCTTAGTACTTTAGGAAATGAGAATGCTGTGTGTTTATTTCCAACTTGAAGCGCATTGTCAACAATCAAGTACAAAAAACCCAAACTCATTATTGGCTTGTCTCTGTCCTCTAAATGCAGTGAGACAGTTCCTATCGACTTACACTAACTTGAACCTAGAGCATGGATCCTGCATATAATGTAACAGTTCAGGTCTGTGTCAGGTTATCAAAGTTTCAAAACTTTGAAATTCATATGGCTTAGACCATATAATCAAAGTTTTAGAACTTTGAACATTTAAATAAAATAAAAACAAAATTTTTTTTATGTTTATGGTTGCTACACTGCACCTCCACACCCCCTGATAATTAAATATACCAACTCTGAGATCGCACTGCATTGAGGAAAAGGGCAAATTTCTCGTTCCGCTATGTGCTGCGATCTCCATTCAAACCATTCGAAGTTCCAAAACTTCAATCATATAGTTCCGATTATACAAATTTCAAAGTTCTGAAACTTTAGTAATCTGGTAGGGACCCAACAGTGCACATGATTCCACGCTAAAACCATAAACTCAAATAAATTGTCATAAATTGTGTATAAATGCATTCATTGCTGAATAAATAAAAAGGGTCCACCTCAGAAACGATTTAGTGACAACAGCAGAGTATTTAGTAGTGATTTAGCAAAGGACTTATTTATTTGGTTATTTATTGGCATTTGTGCCAGGATAGTCTGACTGAGTGGTACTTTTTTCAGCTGAGGCCCCAGGGGAAAAAGGCTCCATTATGCAGAAATCATGATTGTCATTTGCATTGTATCATCATTTTGAGTCATTTTCATTCATGATGCACAGTTCCATTATTCAGATGTCCTTGACATCAATTTCATTGTTTACAAACTGTTTTGATTAAAAATAACAGTTACATGGGCTGTATAGGAATATTTTTAAATACAGGGAAGAATATGTAGTGCATCAGTACCATCTGTATGCATAGACTGTCAGGTTTTGCATAAGAATACACATTACTGTAAAGACCTGCTTGAAATCTAGGCTATAAGAAGGTAAGATAAACAGAGCAGCTCAAAGAAAGGAAGTGAGGAGGAGGCAGAAGGAAGCTAAAGGATATGAGATGAGATGACAGAGGA
This sequence comes from Protopterus annectens, assembly GCF_019279795.1. Classification (NCBI taxonomy): domain Eukaryota; kingdom Metazoa; phylum Chordata; order Ceratodontiformes; family Protopteridae; genus Protopterus; species Protopterus annectens. The sequence goes on along the minus strand of NC_056732.1, from coordinate 106,070,096 downwards.
GGGTATAGTTATGATAATCTTACATTAAGTTTTGTGCAGCAGTCATGGCACAAATTATTTTTATTATATTAGTACCATTTTAACCAGGAGTGGCATAGGTGCAGAGCCATTTATCCGACAGGTGTTGATTCATTTGGCAATTAAAGGCTTTCAGGTTGCAGACTGTTCTTAAGAGGACTGGGATGGTATTCCTTTTGTAAGCAATGCAGTGCAAATACAGGAAGTATCCTGCATTGTTTTTAGGTTTAGTTATTGAGAATAATGTTTAAACAAGCTACTACAGCAAGGGTTTCTCTACTGTCTCCCCACATGTGAGGTATGTCTGCCATCTTTCAAGCATTGCTTTCATAGCGCCCCCCCACCTCGCAATGCCGTTTTAAGTTTTAAACCTTCTACAGCTGTAAATTGATTGTGGCTCCATGCAAAACATCATCTAAAGGTATTCTCTGCTCTCAACTGTTTATAAGATTTAAGAAGACCCGGGGGGGGGGACAGATAAATCTACTACTGTATTTTAAGTAAAGTATGTGATTATACCCTTTAAATATATCAATGTACTTGCTTTTTCAGCTAAACTGTCTAGTCTCCATGGAGATCACACCTTACTGGATGGCTTTGATCTCCCCTTCCTTCCCCCTCATAGTCCGGAACAGCAGACAGAGTAAGTTTGGAATTCCTTGCGCTAGTTTTTATTTTCTCTACAGCTACACTTTGGATGGCTGGATTTGTAGTAGTTTTGTGTTGTAGATGGGAGGTTAATGTATATATAAAATATCTAAAGGTCAGTTCCCTGTGCTTTCGCCTGTCAACCTGGTGAACTTGGGCATACTGAGGCAGTGTAGCAACTGCCTCATGTACACAGACAACCCTCTCCTCTTACCTCCCAACACTATGACTTGTGAGAGATGTACATATATAGCTAAATTGGAAGCCAAGCACTCCCCAGCCAAGACTGGATTAGCCAGTCAAGAGGAGTAGGATAACACATGCACCACACCACATTCAACAGATAGCCCTCCAGAACATACACCACCACAACCCTCACATTGTAACACGAAACACACACCTACGTTCGTGGAGGCTCTCAACAAAAATCTGCCCAGACAACAGAGACCTCTGAGGCAGAAACACAAACAACCACCACATTTCAGCACACACCATGAGACACATAGCTCACATAAACAGTGTGCCACTCAACAAAAGCCCATAAGGCAAAACAACTTACCCAATACACTAGCCATAGGTGACTCAATAGTAAGGCACACTGATGTCCCACTCACTAGGTTGAATAAGGGGAAAGTTACGGTCAGCTGCCTGTCGGGTGCCAGGATCCATCACATAACGCAGGCACTTGGGTCACTCCACAACAGGTACAAATATGACTCTGTCATTGTCCATGTTGGTGTGAGTGACCTGAGACGTACCTCCCTGGATTACATGAAAAGAGACATAGAGGAGCGCTCTGATCTTGTAGCCCAGGCAGGTATGACCCGAGCTCTGAGTAGCATCCTTGACCCTAGCTCTGAGTAGCATCCTACCGTCACCCAGAATGATACCACAGTACAAGCAGAAAATGATTGACTTCAACAATTGGCTAGGTTTCTGGTGTCATTCTAAGGGGATCCAGTATCTGTCTGCCTGGAATGACATGATCGACAGACCACAATGCTTTGCCAGAGATGGCCTGCACTTGTCACCCCAGGGATTCCGGATACTGGCCAAGGCTCTTGCCACCCCTATAGTGCCTTTTTTAGGCAATGTCCCAAAGGCAAAATTACCACCATAACAGCTACAAGCAAATGAAATCTGAGGGTTATGCTACTCAATGCTAGAAGTCTAAATCTCAAAATGCACTCGCTCAAAGCACTCCTTAAAATAGAGAACATTGACATCTGTGCAGTGACCGAGACCTGGTTCAAGGCTCCGGAGAGCACTCCAGCACTACCAGGCTATAATTCATACCGCACCTTTCGGCCCCTAAACCTGGACCGAAGTATTAAAGATGGTAGTGTCTCCATATTCATAAAGGATATGCACACCTCCAGACTAGTAGTCCAACATAACGCATCAGAGATACTTCAGGTACAACTAACAATGGGTAAAATTGCATTCCAGGTTGTAGCCTTGTATAGATCCCCCACCATGTCCCAAGACTCCCACTCCATATTCCTAAACACACTGGAAAATATTAGGGTACAACCCAATACCCTTATACTGGGAGACTTTTACTATCCCTCCATTAACTGGGAAAATCACTCATGTACCAACACATTTGCTCAACGTTTTCTGGAATTCATTAATTCCAATGCCCTGGACCAACTCAATCTTACCCCCACCAGGGGTAGAAACATCCTTGACCTGGTCATTACTAACATGGGTGACCGTTGCTCTACACCAGTAATCAACTCCTCCCTGGTCAGATCTGACCGCAAGCTAACCACCATGGATGTCCATGTCCCACCCTCACCCCCCCCAAAAGGAAACCACTGTAAAAAACTTTTCCAAAGCCAATTTTAGGCTTCTAAAATCAGAGGTGGCTAACTTCATGACACCCATGCAAATGTAAAATAGGTGCATGACTGCTGAATCATACACCAATGCACTGTATGAACACATACACAAGTGCATGGAATGGGCCATACCAAACAGAACCAAGATGGTCTCCTCCAAAAACAGGAAGCCAATCTGGTGGTCCCCCACCATAAACAAACTCTACAACAGAAGTACAAATCTGTTGCAGAAAAGGGTGAAATCCCAATACTGGAAAAACTCCTTTGTTAGGCTCAGCAAAAAACTAAGATCCCTCACCAACTCCTCTAAAGCTAGCTATGAAAACAAAATTGCTGCAGATTCTAAAGACAACAACAAGGCATTCTATAGTTATGTCAAGAATCTACATGGCAATACTCAATGGCAGTACATATACAGAACCAATTGATATTGCCAACATATTGGCTGACAGGTTCAGTGCAAACTTTACCCCCTTTTCACTCCCTAAAGGGCCTATCACAATACCTGAGGAATGCCAAGTCCCTATTATAATGGCTACAGAGGTAAAAACCACACTGTCCAAAGCCAAGAATACAGCTTCCATGGGACCTGATAATATCCCTGGCTGTGTTCTGCATGAATTACAAAGTGAACTGGCACCACACCTGAGTACCCTGTTCAATCACAGCCTCATTTTAGGCTTTGTTCCTACTGAATGATGCACTGCTACGGTCATCCCACTGCACAAAGGGGGAGCGACTACAGACCCTGGGAACTACCGCCCCATTAGTCTGATGAGTCTGACATGTAAGGCTATGGAGTGCATCATCATGGACCTTATAAATAAGGACATAGGGAATCTCCAAACTCTGGACCCCACACAGTTTTGGTTTGTGAAAGGTAGATCATGCCTGCTCCTGATAGACTTCTTCGAGTCTTTCACCAGATCTGTGGATGAGGGCAAGGTAGTTCACACAGCCTACCTAGATCTTGCCAAGGCTTTCGACACCATCCCTCACTCCGGAATCATAGATAGACTCACTAAACTATGCCTAAACCCCTATGTAATAAGATGGGTTGCCAGCTGGCTCACTGATAGAATCCACACTGTGAAAGTAGCGGACTCCAAATCTGACTACTGACCAGTTACAAGTGTTGTCCCACAGGGATCGGTCCTAGGTCCTCTCCTGTTTGGCATCTACTTCTCTGAAGTTCAAGCCAACACAAAGGGACTCTGGCTTACCAAGTTCACAGTTGATTGAAAACTGGGAGCCATTATTGATTCTCCAGCTGAAGTAGACATTCTACAAAAAGGCTTCACTGACACCAATGACTGGTGCCAGAACCATGGCCTTAAGCTCAATGCCAAAAAGTGCATTGTCATTCCCTTTGGGAAAAATTCAGTGCCCATGAACTACCACATAGACAGTAGTCCACTAAACACCGAAGGTGTGATAAGACATCTGGGGATACAGGTTGACAGCAACCTCTCCTTTGATAACCACATTGCCACAGTAGTCAGAAAGTCCTTCTATGTGGCACATCTCATTACAAAAGGTTTCTCATCCAGGAAGAAAGAGGTCATAATCCCCTCTCTACTCATCCCTCATTAGACCTATTATAGAATGCAACGCCCCATTGGTATGTACCTCACTAGACACCTACTGGAAAGGCCACAAAAATACCTCACTAAGAGGATCTTTTTCTGATTATTCAGTTTGCGAGTGAGATGAGAAGCTCAGGTTTGTTAAAAGTGGGTACAGATTCATGGTGAGTGGAGAGATCTAAAACATTTCTGTAGAAAATAGCAACTCCACTTTTTGTTTAGTTTGTTTTTTGTCTAGTCTGCATAGCTTCAATATTGAAACTATAAACAAGGATGCATATAGTCTGTGGAGAAATAGGCTTGCAGAAAGACAAAATTGCATGCTTAAGCCAGTAGTGGATTTGACATGAATGCAGCACTAGGCTGGGGTTTAATGGTAAGAAATATTATGCACAATGTCTATGGCTAGTGTCCTTGTCAACTTGTGTTTGATCAAAATCCAAATCTTCCTAGGTTAACTGCTCTGGAAGAGATGGCCATGAGCATAGCAGGACGAGCGTACATGTCAGCATTGTATGCAGCTAGGATAGTATTTACTGAGGCAGAAAGATGAGACAGAATTCAGAGATTGCTACAGAAACAAAGTATGTTACATAAATGAAGAGGTTGAAATGGAAGATAAAGTGTACTCTTCTGTTTGCTTGAGCTGAACTGTACGGCATTACTGATACTGAAGACTGATTCACTGAAAGTAACTACTGATGTGATCTCTGCAACACGAGAGAAGTGCCTTTTGCAGTTAATGTTAGACATGTTTCCTACTACTGTTTTATATTTCAAGTTGTATTAGCAGGTTTTCTCTTGTAAGAAAAGAAGCACGCAATACCCTGAGCATTTATTTTCTGTAGTTAGTTAGCTCTATGAGTTTCTATTGGTTGCTGGTGCTTTTGACTTGCTATAATTTCTTCTGATTTTAATGCCTTTGTCATTGTTTAAGCTGAGCTGAGGTATTACTCACCTGCAAGACTGATTCACAGTAAGTGACTACTCGTATGATCCCTTCAACACTAGGGAAGTTCTTTTGTTTGGCTAATATTGAGACTCATATGGTCTGTAAGTACTTTTAGTTAGAATTGTCTTAGCAAGTTCCTTCTTATAGAAAAGTGGGAATTTACAGTGTTCTGAGCATTTATTTGATGCCAGTTTTTTGGAATTGTAAGCTTTTGGTTATTTTTGGTTTCATATAGTTTTGCCTCATTGCACAGCCTTTTCCTTAATGAAGCTAAGTTGTGCTCTCCACAGCACTGTGGCAGTCGGTGCAATACAGTTGCGAGCAGATGTCTTTCTGGAATTACTGTCCTAATTACCAAAACTGATTTACTCTGTTATCCCTCCTATATCTGTTGCACTGTATTTTCCCTCATTGCAGCACTATTCAAATATTTCCCTCCTTAGAGCACTGTCATCTGCTGCAATGTATTTTCCATCCTGCCAGCACTGCTCAAATGACTGTGAATCTCCAGCAGCTGAACTGTTTGTAAAATTGTAGAAAATGAGCCTGCTTTGATGCAGCATATTTGCATATACAAACAGAAGTTGTATTGCAATATTACATTGCTTTTTATTTTGCTGTACTGATTTTTTTTTCTAAAGCACCTTTTAAGAAATTGTGCTTCCACTGTACTGTTGAATTAATCACTGCATCCATGTTTCCACTACTCAACCATGATGAAATACACTTTATGTACTATTTACTGTCTGTATCATACTTCACTAATAATGATAAATTATTGTAGATCAAATGTTGTAATATTTATTGATTTACTGACATTTGATTACCGGGATAAGCTCAACTGCGTAGGAGCCTATTTTCAGCGGAACCCCAGGGAGAAAAGCTCCAAAGTATTACAAAACATTTTAAGAACCATAATTTTGCAGTCTTTAAAAATAATACAAAAAATAAGCACAGTTCAAGTAATTAAACCAAATTAGACATAATATGAAAACATTGGTTAACAATAGATACAAGAACCAAACAAAGGTGCAATAGTGCTTATGAAAAACTATAAAACCCAAAAAAAGCACTATACATTGTGAGTCCAATACCTTCTTTATTTCAACAACAAATTAATTAAGCGCTTTCGTCAGTTAAAACTTGACTTCATCAGAATTAAATACAAAAAATAAAACCCTACTTTAATATATGGACTACTAGTCAGTGATTGGTCCAGTAATTTAAACAATTAACAAGTCCATTAACTTAATTGAAATTTAAAATACCAAAGGTTAATTTATCACATGTAATAAAATTCTACAAAATTCTAGATGTTCTTAAAACATTATGATAGTACAATATGTAATGGTAAAAAGCACAAATATCACAAGTAAATAAATATGTATTGTTTGTATAAAAATGTCAACTGTTTCTCATTTTACTTAAACTTGTTCTGCCCTTTCTTTTAAAATTGGTGCCAAATTCAAACATTCATTTAAGCCAGGGGAAACATTTGCTGCAAGCCTAAGCTGACATATCAATTCCTTTTTCAATAATAGATTTTGCCAGTCTCCACCTCTGGCTTCCAAATGAACTAAATCTAAAATAGCAAAATGAAAGCCTGTATAATCATTACATGTCATACTGTGTTTATACAAAGCATTTGTAACTTTTTTATTTTTTATGTCATACAAATGCTCGTAAATTCTTGTCTTGAGAAGCCTCTCAGTCTTCCCAATATAGAAAGAACTACAGGTATCACACATAGCAATATAAACTAACTTGCTAGAAAAACAGTTGCCTCTCCTAGGTAAACTATATTGTTGTTCTGGTTTTTCAAACATATTTTAGTATCCTGTAAGATGCAAGAACAATATTTACATCTCCCACAACACCTAGTACCATTGTTAATAACTTCATCTGTTACAAGACATTTTGGTCCACTTTCTAAAATCTTTTTTAGATTAAATCCAATTTTTGTGGTAAACACTGGTTTTTCACCCAAAACTTGATATTTGTCATGGTCAACTTTAAATATACTCCAGTTCTTGTGCAAAACATCTTTAACTTGTTGATATAGGGGCCTATATTGTAAAATACAAGAGTGTTCAAAATTGGTTTCATTAGGTTTTTTATCAGTCTTACCAGTAGATTCGTTTTTATCTAATCCCTTACCTAATAATGGGATATATCTCTTACCCCATTCAACATACACTTCATAAAGAGTTTTTTTTCACCAGACCCATAGGGTAACCCCTATCCAAAAACATGTTTTTTAGATATTCAAACTCAGGACGAAGATCTTACACAGAAGATGTCATTCTAGCTATCCTAATTGCTTGACCCTTAGTTATACTTTTCTTCTGACTGAAAGGGTGATGACTGTTAAAGTGTAGGTAATTGTTGCAAAAAGTTTTCTTACGGTATATTTTTGATTTAAATTTGTCCTTATCTTTAATAATGAGTGTGTCAAGATAACTAATTTCATTAGCATCAAACTGAAAAGTGAACTTCAAAAAACTGGTAGTATTGTTGAGATATTGGATGAATAAAGGAATAGTCTCAACTGTTCCCTTCCAAAAAAATGAAAATAACATCCAAAAATCTACAATAGTAATTAATGTAATCAAAATATTCACTTCCAAACACATATTCTCTCTCCCATCCTAGTAAAACGATGTTTGCATATGTTAGCAGCACCCATTGCCACACCTCTAACCTGCTGGAAATATTCTCCTCAAAAACAGGTAGTTGTGGTCTAATATAAGTTCCATCATTTCACAAGTTAACTTGATTTCATCACCATTCATAGTAGACAGATTATATAAAGTCTCTCAAAATAAGCTAAACCTTCTTGTTTAGGAATACAAGAGAACAAATCCATTACATCAATGGTTAAAAATAACATTCAGCATTCCATATTTGACTTTTTAGTTGACCCAAAAAGTCCCAAGAATCCTTTACTAAGTGTGGACACCTTTCTACAACATGTTTGATCTTCTTGTCCACATACACAGATAAATTATGGGTTTTAGACCCAGTAGTTGCCGCTATAGGTCTAAAAGGTGGATGTTCTAAGCTCTTATGTACTTTAGGTATACCAAATATGCCAGGGATTTTGGGATGTTTGTTAGTTAAAAAATCGTATACTACCCCTGTAATTCTTTGTTCCATCAAATATTCACAAAGAAAACTGTCAATTCTCTGATATGCTATATGTATTTGTTTTTTTGAACATATGGAGTAGTTGTTGATATTAAATAAAATTCCCTGCATAATATTGGTATAATCAGTACTGTTAAATAAAACAATACCACCCCCTTTATCCGGCGCCATTATGCGTATACTTTTGTCATTTCTTAAATTTTGCAATAGGATTCTTTCTGTGTTGCTAAAGTTATAAAAAATTCTCTTGTGTTTGCCCCAAATTTTGTATATATCATCCTTAACCACCTTCTCAAACATATTAATTAATGGGTCTAAAGGAGGATTAAACATACTTTTTTTTTTACACACTTCTTTAGGAAAGTCTATGTCCATTTTCGTAACCTTAGAATGAAATAGTTGTAAATTCAATTTTCTCATGTAAAGTTGGATATCAACTAAGGTGTCAGCAATGTCTGGAATTTTAATAGGTACAAATTTGAAGCCTTTAGAAAAAAGGGAAAAGTATTCTGGCAAGATTTCTCAATCACTATAATTGTAAATATTGAAAACATTCAAAACATTTTGTATTGACTTATTACTAGAATTCTCATTTAGAATTGAAGTCACTACCACCTTGGGGCCTCCATGTGTTTCTGGAATACCTTGTTGTAAGTCGCTTGTTTACGATTCGCTATTCTTTTGGAGCGTCGTGGTAAAGGAAAATCCTGGTATTCAAAAGGTAGTTGTTCTTCCCTTTCAAAACATTCTTCTTCCTCCCCAGTAATTTCTAAATCTATAGGGCCTAAAATGTTATCATTTACTGACCTAAAGGGATATGGAACTTCAATATTCCCTTGATTATAAACAAAAAGTTTATCAGTAGGATATATTTTACCACTTTGATACTGTTTTAAATCTCGATCCAATTTTATTGCTTTCTTATTAAATGTCCCATCGCATTTTCTGTCTACCCTGTTTAAAATCTTGTAGTATAAACCTTGATTTTGTTCAAAGAATAGGTCAGTAACTATCATTTGGTTTAAATTTTCTACTTCCCTTTGTAAATCAGCTTCCATTTTCTCATAAAATGAAACAGTTTTCATAATCAATTCAAGCCCCCATTTATCAAACATAGTTGTTAACTCACACACATTTTCCTTGTTATAATAAACACCAAAAGGAAACTTAAAAATTCTCAACCCCTGTGGCACCACTTTCTTCTTTAAACATTCATTCAAATAACAAATTTCTATTTGACAAAGCTTGTATTTTAACAATCTTTTCTCAAAAACAAAAATCATATCTTTCAATGATTTAAAATAATTAAAAGTCTGATTTTTTTCTTTTTGGATGGTATGAATCAACACAAGTTGACCTGGAAAAAGAATAATGTTTTTTGATGATGTCCCCATAGTTAAATTGCTTTGAAGTACCAATTTGTGTGTTTAAGTCGCAGTTCCTAACACTATTGAAAGGCAGTTCACAATTCCTCGCTTTGCCCCCATTATTGTTAGTATTGGATTTAGTTCCGTTTGTCTTGCAACAACAACAAACATTAATACATTGATTATTTGATGGTTTAGTACCTGTTTTAACAGTAGAATTGCCAAGACATCCATTAGATAAATCACCCTCTCTGTCTTTGTCCTCACATTCAATGGCAGCTTCTAAATGAACCGCGCAGTTTGTGCGTCCGTTAGCCCTGTGGAAAGAACCAACAGAATTGCTCCCTTGCTGGACAGGAAGTTTTTCAGCCGGAATATCACAATTTTGGCCAGCACAGTGAATCTGTGCAACCGCAACTTGTTGCCTACCCTGCTTAAGGTGGAACGCTGAAATCTCAGGGCTGCTAGCACCATTGGGAATTGAAGAAATCCGTCGGTCCTCCTTAGGGGATGCAGAGCGTGGCAAGAGTCGAGAATTCACAACGGAAGGTTGTGAAAGAAGTTCAATAAGCCGAGTGAGTTCCCTTTTCAACTCAGCTACATCCCTTTTTACTGCCAAAATTTCAGCATGTTCCCCTGTATCCAAAATAGGGGAAAGCTGAATAGAACGATCAGACTCCATAACAACCAGCACCTTCAAAAAACAAACTCATGAACCAAACAAAGGTTATTTTGTAACCATTGATGTAATGGATTTGTTCTCTTGTATTCCTAAACAAGAAGGTTTAGCTTATTTTGAGGAGACTTTATATAATCTGTCTACTATGAATGGTGATGAAATCAAGTTAACTTGTGAAATGACGGAACTTATATTAGACCACAACTACCTGTTTTTTGAGGGAGAATATTTCCAGCAGGTTAGAGGTGTGGCAATGGGTGCTGCTTGCGCCCCAACTTATGCAAACATCGTTTTACTAGGATGGGAGAGAGAATATGTGTTTGGAAGTGAATATTTTGATTACATTAATTACTACTGTAGATTTTTGGATGTTATTTTCATTTTTTGGAAGGGAACAGTTGAGACTATTCCTTTATTCATCCAATATCTCAACAATACTACCAGTTTTTTGAAGTTCACTTTTCAGTTTGATGCTAATGAAATTAGTTATCTTGACACACTCATTATTAAAGACAAGGACAAATTTAAATCAAAAATATACCGTAAGAAAACTTTTTGCAACAATTACCTACACTTTAACAGTCATCACCCTTTCAGTCAGAAGAAAAGTATAATTAAGGGTCAAGCAATTAGGATAGCTAGAATGACATCTTCTGTGGAAGATCTTCGTCTTGAGTTTAAATATCTAAAAAACATGTTTTTGGATAGGGGTTACCCTATGGGTCTGGTGAAAAAAACTCTTTATGAAGTGTATGTTGAATGGGGTAAGAGATATACCCCATTATTAGGTAAGGGATTAGATAAAAATGAATCTACTGGTAAGACTGATAAAAAACCTAATGAAACCAATTTTGAACACTCTTGTATTTTACAATATAGTCCCCTATATCAACAAGTTAAAGATGTTTTGCACAAGAACTGGAGTATATTTTTAGTTGACCATGACAAATATCAAGTTTTGGGTGAAAAACCAGTGTTTACCACAAAAATTGGATTTAATCTAAAAAAGATTTTAGAAAGTGGACCAAAATGTCTTGTAACAGATGAAGTTATTAACAATGGTACTAGGTGTTGTGGGAGATGTAAATATTGTTCTTACATCTTACAGGATACTAAAATATGTTTGGAAAACCAGAACAACAATATAGTTTATCCTATGAGAGGCAACTGTTTTTCTAGCAAGTTAGTTTATATTGCTATGTGTGATACTTGTAGTTCTTTCTATATTGGGAAGACTGAGAGGCTTCTCAAGACAAGAATTTACGAGCATTTGTATGACATAAAAATAAAAAAGTTACAAATGCTTTGTATAAACACAGTATGACATGTAATGATTATACAGGCTTTCATTTTGCTATTTTAGATTTAGTTCATTTGGAAGCCAGAGGTGGAGACTAGCAAAATCTATTATTGAAAAAGGAATTGATATGGCAGCTTAGGCTTGCAGCAAATGTTTCCCCTGGCTTAAATGAATGTTTGAATTTGGCACCAATTTTAAAAGAAAGGGCAGAACAAGTTTAAGTAAAATGAGAAACAGTTGACATTTTTATACAAACAATACATATTTATTTACTTGTGATATTTGTGCTTTTTACCATTACATATTGTACTATCATAATGTTTTAAGAACATCTAGAATTTTGTAGAATTTTATTACATGTGATAAATTAACCTTTGGTATTTTAAATTTCAATTAAGTTAATGGACTTGTTAATTGTTTAAATTACTGGACCAATCACTGACTAGTAGTCCATATATTAAAGTAGGGTTTTATTTTTTGTATTTAATTCTGATGAAGTCAAGTTTTAACTGACAAAAGTGCTTAATTCATTTGTTGTTGTAATAAAGAAGGTATTGGACTTGCAACGTATAGTGCTTTTTTGGGTTTTAACAATAGATACAAGTTATATTACAATGATTTAATAGTGAGATAAATTTTAGCCAGTTTACAGAGAAATTAAAGGTAGTATAATACAAAGAGAAATTGCAATGCAAGGTGGGATAAGAGTAGGATTATGGTATATTTAGAGAGAAGGCCAGGGGAGATAAATTGATAGAATTAAAAAAGTGAGTGAAGAAGTGAGAATAAGGAGATATAAGGTATGAAGAGGTATTTGTTCACATTTAGAGATGTAGTTTATCCTGGTGTTGAGCAACAATAGAGCAAGATTTTGACTAGGAAGTCTTTCAGAATGATTTTGAAGGATAGGAGGGAGGGAGGGTATTGACCTGACAGATGGAGATAAGGAGTCCCAGGCCTTAGCAACATGATATGAGTTCAGACAATGCACAGAAGATTCAATAGGTTTATGGACAGACAGGAGTTTTGGGTCATTGGATTATAATGACCTACTTAGAACATTGTTGTTTAGAATGTTACTTAATCCTGGAGAAGCAGATGGATTCTGCATAATTTTATAGATGGTAAGAAGCTGTGTATATGTTAGTTGATGTGTAGTTCTAAGCAATGTATGCTTTTTAGTGGGTTCTGAAAGGGATATCTGCTGCAAATTTAGCAACTTTATTGTAGCATTGTTTAAGTTTTGATTTTTATGATGCCTGAAGGTTAGGATGGATGGGACCACCATAAAGAAAAGTAGTGGTATTTTGCATAGAATTGTTATTATTACTTCTAATCTTAATAGCATGTAATTCCATTATAACAAACAGTCTTTGCAATATTTATAAATTTAACCAATGAGGGAGTATTCTATTTTTAGTGAGTGTTTCTTATGCAATTTTGTATATGCAGGTTAAATTTAAAATTATCATCTGCTGTCATCCCTAATAATTTACTAAGAAAAGTGACAGCAATGGCTGCATTAAAAAGGGAGGGGACTTTTTTTTTTTTTTATCAGAAAAGGATTTTGGGGGGAAAAAGTAGTAAAGTTTTTAGGGTGGAGCATAAGTTGTGAGTTATAAAGACATGTTTCAGTAGCTGTTAAAGCTTCCTGAATAATTTTTGGAGGTGCACCACGTTGTCAGATGTACAAATGATTGTGGAGTCATCTGCATACTCTATTAGGGATGTGTGAAGGGTGTTGGTGAGAATGCTAAAGAGGAGAGGGCCAAGTATAGAACCTTGTGCTACAGCAGTGGTGACTGGGAGGTATGGAGGCGGCCTGACACCATCCTCATGAGACTGGACAAGAACAAGGTAACAGCTGTCTTTTCAGAGCCAGGATTCCAGATATTGTAAAGTATTTTATATCCTTCTGTCCCAACAAACACAAATACACCCTGCTAGTGGCTTACTTGGTGGTGCAGACTAGTCACTCTTCCCAAGCATGTGGTTGTGACAAAAAAAATGCTGGTTTTGAGTGGTACTTTGCCATCATCTAGAATGATGCCAAAGTTCAAAGACAAGATAACTGGTTTCAGTAACTGGCTGATTAGCTGGTGTCATGGCCGACAAGCCTTCATGTTTCACAAAAGAAGTCCTGCATATCTCTTACCTGGGCTTTCCCTTTCTGGTTGAAGCATTTTCTGCCCCATTAGTGTTTTAGGCAGACTCTATCCTTACTAATATTGCTTCTGTATGTAATATAATGTGTTCTAGATTTATTCACATACTTGTTTTCATGTAAAGTCAATGTAATTGACAAACTGTCATTTATTTGTCTTTAAATCTACTTGCCTAATATGTAGATCTTTTCTCCCTGGGAATCCTCTGAGAATGGAATAAACCCTGGTCGGAACTTCCCGGTAAATAAAGAGAAATAATATATCTGAGTTGTGTAGACTTAGTAACACCTTGTTAAGTTTAATTCTGTTGGCTGCTGAAACAGCAATTACTAGAAAATGGAAATCAAAGTCTAAACCAATCATATTTGAACTTGTGAATATTTTAACAGAGATTAAAGAACTGGAAGTGGGATCTTTAGAAAAGGTTAGGAGCAAATTACATAGAAAAAATGGAAATAGTGGGAATAATATGTGCAGTAAAAAAAAGATATGGAGGAGGAATGAGGTTTAAGGAAGGCAGGAACTGACCAAGTTATGTAATGTTGGCTTGACTATATTGCACAGAAAAATGTATGTGATGTATAATGTTTGTAACCGTGAACATGACAGTATGGTTTGTTTTCTATAAATGTAAGTTTTCCTATGTCACAATTGATAATTCAATAAAGGTGTATTAAAAAAGAAGAAAAAAGTACTGAGTTAATATATGAGGTCACATACTCCCTCTCTCTTAAGAGTGCAATTAAACATGGTAGTAAGTAACTCAAGTCAGAAAACACAGCACTGGTTATGAACTCAAAATGGCTACTATACTAAAAGCAATTCTGCATTCTTTAACTACATTAGAAAGTCGAGAAAATATATCCATCATTGGTCATAACAGAACCACAATTATACTATCCATTCTGGTCCTAAAGAGATGGTTAATGCCCTAGCTAATGAATTTATTGCAAACTTCATCTCACTCACCCATTACAACTGCCCCTGATTCTTCAGTCCCTGACCACCCTCCAGGATCACCATGGAAGAAGTCCTAGCAGCCTTTTCTAAAACAAAGAATGCCTCATCCATGGGCCCTGGTAATATACCAGGAAACATAATAATTTTCACCAAGTATGGCCTATCAGAATCTCTGTTAAACCTCTTTACCATGAGTCTTGCAATGGGCTATATCCTCAAAGATTGGAGAACAGCTTTTGTGCTGCTACTGAAGAAGGGATTTCCAACTTCTGACCCTAGTAATTTTAGATCTGTCAGTCTTACTCTGAAATCTTGACACTGATAATATCGTAGCCCCAGTTTCACATTACTTTGGCTTTGTCGGGGGGGGTCATGCTTTCTTAGCCTTTTAATATCCTTCAGAAGGGTAAGTGAAACAATTGATAGTAGTTATGCAGTACACATTTCATACTTGCACTTGGTCAACACGTGATGCTGTCCCCTATGTAGGTATCACTTATCTCCTTCTCAGCTCTTAATGGTATGAAGGCTTAAACCCAAGGTACTAATCTTTTATGTTACTATACCCAGAATCTATACCAGTTAATAAAGACTTTAGCAAGAAAGGTCTAATATTTGCTACAACAAAACTATAAGAAATCTAATTATTTTAATACAGGGAGCAGTAATGTTTGTCTTTTCGGCTTTTCCCGGTTAAGGGTCGCCACAGCAGAACTCTAGTCCGCTAATGACTGGCAGTCGATTTTTATGGTGCTGAGTTGCCAGCCCGATGACCAACCTTCAGCGAAGGCACGCCCATTCATGCATGTCTTTCAGAGGCCACTTGACCGCGGGGAGGACATGCAGACTCCACACAGAAGGCACTCTAGCTGAGAATCGAACAGGAGAACCTCTTGCTGTGAGACAACAACGCTACTGCTGTACCACCGCAGCTTATAGGGAGCAGTAATGAGGCTGCAAAATACTACAGAAAGACAATAAGAGCAATAAGAAGTTATTGTGGTAAAGACAGCTGCAACTCCTAAATCCTGGACTGCCAAAACAAAGGAAAGTCATTAACATAGGAGAAGTGGATGGCATTTCTACAGAAAAAAATGACGTCAGTTTGGTTAACTTGATAAAGCATATCAGGCGGAGCATAATACACTGTAAGACATAATGAGAAAACCACAGGAAATGGCAATTCATGAGGATGTGGAGTATGTTCCAAAACTATTCTGAGAATTAATACTATCAGCAGAACTTAGCAAAGACTGATTATTCATTACTTGCTAAGATGACTTGACTAAATGTGACCTTATGTGCCTATGAATTAAAAAAGAACCAGATATGGAAGGATTGTTACATTTCCTTGCAGACTGCATTATTTTAAAACATGGCAAAATTTCACAAATGATGATAAAGCCATGTAATATAGCTGCAATTATTGATTAGTAGTGTTTTTTGACAAATCTGGAGTTTATGTGCATGTTTTATGACATGCCTATATGTAACATGTGAAACTGCACTATGTAGTATGCATTGCATTTGTTTTACAAATAATTATATATTTAATGCTTTAACAGAGGAGAATTATGATATGCATGATAGCCCCTTATCTCTTTAAGAAACCCATATGACTAATGCATGAATATATCACACCAATGCCATGCATTTGTTTCACTTTTCTTCTGGTACTATGTACAATATCTACATCTTTGTGGGGAATGTTCATGGATGGCCTACAGTGAAAAAAAAACAGAGATTTGAGGTATAGTCACATCAACAGCTTTACACTAGAAACCTGAATAATGTAAGGCTCATGAAATGCAACCCATTAAAGGTAACACCCATACATAATGTGATGTAACTTAGTAGCATGTAATGACAACCCAATATGTGGCTGCTTTTTTACAAGAATATTTGTGTGCTAATGTCCATTTAGCCTTTTTTATTTTACTTATTTACTAACAAATAAACTCACCAGCTATAAGTGTATCTTCTGACTTCTGTCTTCTTGAAGTGACTAGCTCAGTGTAACACAGTACATAGATGGATACTGAGGGAATCAAACCCATGATGACTACATATTAAAGCTCATTAGTAACGCTTTCCCTTGGTCATGTGCATTAAACTGCCAACCTTTCCTTTTCCCGAGAATGTTTTTGCCCACAGAGAAAAAAAATAGAGGCCAAATGCTTTTCTTTGCAAAGGAGCATTGCTTGTTTATTTGTGTTTCTTATCATTTGATGTACCAGTTGTGCAAAATGATATGCTTGGCTATGGACTGTTCAAAACTATGACTGGGAAGTAATTACTTTTCCCGAAGAACATCACTTTCACAGTTCTTTGTAATACAGATCTGTTATTTTTCCATTTATTTGTCCCATACAGCTTTGGTTGAGTTGTATTGTCCCAATGTTGAAAAAGTTTTATGTTCAGATTCTTTCCTTTCTTTCTTCTCTTACACTACTTCTAGCATTGCTGAGGGAACACATGGATAAAATTCATTCTGACTCTTTTTTCAAAGTCTGTTTTTATCTTTCTGTAGCTGCCTTTGGTGTCTGAGTTGTGGGTACCTTTGTTTCCAGTCTTCTTTCATGGTTCTTGGGAACCTCTGTTATCTCAGCATGAGTTCTATGATCTCTCTTGCTTGGGTTTGATAAGAGCAGGCATCCCTGCAAGCTAATTTGATGATGAACTAGAAATACCTCACCATCTAAATTAGTTCTGCTGGCTACATTTCTTTTCTCACCATGTTTCAAAGGCCTTTAAGTCATAACTGCCAAATTCAGTGTCTTGGATACAAAGCAGTTTAGCTCAAAATATAGAATAAAGAGGCAAGTGTGGAGCATCTTCTGAAAATTTTAGTTCTCAAACTTACAAAGTAATGTACTGTTTTACATGTATAAGACATTTTGTTGAGAATCAGTATGATTCATTATTGCTAGTGATAGATTTTTTGCATAAATATCTGAAAATTGAATGTATCACAGACCTTTTTATTATCCTCAGAATATGGGACATTTGAAAGATATATATCTGGAATGTCATTTTTTACATCTGGTTGCTCCTCTCTGTGCTTGAACAGATGCATATCAGATGCATATTTTCACATCAAAGCATATTATTTAAAGCACTCCTATGACGGACTTTTGCCATCCTGTTGTCCACTTTTCATTTTCAAAGACAGGGCGCTCTGACTGCATTTGAGGTACGAGTTGTACATTGCATTACGGCTGTGTAAATCATCTCTAATGGACTACCCTTATAGTAAGCGTATACGTATGTGTAATTTAGGAGTTTATCACATGAAAGGAAAAGTATTTGTAGAGATTGGTGGATTGCAAGATGATGATGGAACATGGGAAATTAATACATTTGGGGAAATGCACATACTGAAATAATATTTCAAGGTAAACTACAGTCTCTGAGAAATTCAAGAAGAGCTATCATAGAGTGCTGTTGCAAGGAAAGTATATGTAACATGAAGGCAGAAAGCTTCATATCCAATTATTATTGTAGCTTGTCTTTGTAGCTAATATACAGGCATACCCAGTCAGGAATAAAGGTGAGTCTTTAGCTTCCACGCCATGTCTAATGTGTGTAAAAACTCAAGGAATACATTTATTAGTGTGTTAAATATGGATGTACTTTGCAGCAAAGTATGAGAGAGCCATTGAATTTATTAGTGTAGAATGTTCAAGCTGGTCAGGTGCTTCAGGAGGGCAGTGTGTTAAGGGGATAACAGTAGTAACACTGGATACTTCAACTGCACAATGGACAGAATTGATAAGCCTCTATAGCCTCTTTCTGCAGTTTTTGCAGCCAGATATTCACTTTCTATCATAACAAATACCACCGCTAGGACAAAGCAGCAAATACTGAACTCAAAGCACAGAAATGACTTGTTTCTTGTTTTTTTCTTTACTTAGGGAAGGCCATGGTAAAATCCCAGTTTTTGCTGTGAAAATGGCATTAGCCACTCTCTGCGGAGGAAAAATCCTAGACAAATTGAGATGTAAGTAAAAGTCAAACATTATTAACATTGTTCTTTTCATGTAACTGTTGATGAGCCAACTGCCAGATTGTCTGTGCATAGGGCTGATTTTCTGTCAGATCTTGCCAGATTGAGAATCCATATTCTTTCATTACTACTAGTCTAATCGACATGTCCATTGTAATATGTTTGCACACTGTTAACCATAAACATTTGATCACAGACTTGTAGCAATTAACTGCAGATGCTCTAGTTTCCTCCACCTCCAAATGACACTCTGTGCTAACGTGTCTACCTCTGTTGATTTTACCTTTGCTTTTGTGATACAGATCATGCCTGAAAATGTTCCTTGAAAGATTGATTTACCTACACAGTTAACAAGTTTTTAAATAAATGTCTTCTACTCATTGTAGACTGCCTGAGTTAAGTCAATGAAGGGATATATATATATATATATATATATATATATATATATATATATATATATATATATATATATATATATATATATATATAAATAAATATCAGTTTGCTGTAATTACTTGTGCGATAGCTTGACCAGTATAACCTTCCTTGTTTCCTTGGATGCCTGACTTAATTGTGGTAGGGTAAACTACACCTCCTCTGCCTAGATTACACAGTTGTAATCCCCCTGCATGCAAGTTGATCTCTAGGAGACTGCAGTCTGGAACCAGCAAATAAACTTGTCTTAGCCGCATAGTCACTATGTGTTCTATGTCTGTGTCCACCACTGACAACCAGCAGTAAACTTGAATATCTAGTACATCCATATATAATTGTAAAAGATGAGGGCCTCATGATGCGAGTGCAGGAAGAATGCAGGCAGCAGATAAGGAAAGAACTTCAAAGACATTCACAACAGTGCTTATAAGTCCTAACAGTGTACATTAGTTCTCCTACAAGTATGTAACTATGTCATGTTTTAAATTATATTGCAATAATAGTATTTAATTTGTTGTGCACGCAGTGTGCTCACCCACCACATACGAGCTGTAAAATAAGTGCTTTTTGCCATGGATTACTCATGGTTTACTATGACAGTGACAGTATTATAGATTTTATTTTACATAATTATTTTTTTAACTTTAGTTATTTGTTAGGTGGGTAACCCCAATGAACCAAGTGTCCCTTTTCAGGTGACCAACTAGGAATACTATCAAGTTATGTCAAATGATTTTGTTAGCTTAGTTAATTCATGCAGTCTGTATTAGTCACTGAGGCAAAATTTACATTTCTGACAATAAAAGCACATCAGGTATGAAAATGAAAAGACAGTGAATGTTGATGTTGGAGTCTGTTCTTCTTGATGTCTTTTGTAGACTCAAGTTACCATATAGGAAGTAACCTTTCAAGTCATTTATCTTGTTAGAACCTTGGGTCTTAGTTGCTGTTTTAACCTCAAACAAACATCATGGAAAAATTTATGAAAGTGCTTGGTTGCGGATGGGAGTCACTGATGAATAGAATGTATCATTTTGTAGTAACATTTGTAAAACTCTATAGGTATTTTAGGATCCCTTGATCCTGATTCAGTGATATGGGCATTAATTCCGAGAAAAAGGACTCATGCCAGCACTGTTAAAACAATATGGATTTTGCTCTCTGTTTTCATTTCTTCAGGAAAATGTCATTCATTGTATATAGAAATTCTGTAACATGTTTAGAGAAATCAGTGTGAATGAAACTTGGTGTTTGTGCAGTGTTGTTGTCACATGATTTCCATTAACATTTGTGTCATTTAAACATAATGTAGTCATTTTACTTTGTACTTCTTAATTTTAATATATTAGCCAGACCTTATTCATTATAATTGTGCCGTGGAAACAGTTCCAGAAAATAGTTAATCTATTACAGAGAACAAAATGATGGACAAATAAGTGGACACTATGGACCATGTCTGGATGTGGAAAAGCAAACTAATACTTGCTTTGCCACAGCTATTTGGGCTCATGTTGTGTCTTCAGCAGCCAGTAAAAATGAACATAAATAAGCAAACAAAGTTTAGCAATTAAAGGCCGCAGGACATTACATTTGTATGTAAAATAGCAAAGTAGAGTCTACAAAGAGGAGATTTAACAGGCACTAGATCTAGGGTATTGATTTTTGTTAACAGTGATCCTATCTGCAGAATCCTGCTGAGCACTAGTGACTCATAACGATTTACTCTGGTCTGTATGACATAGCGAACCCAGCATTAAAAACAGAGCTCTTACTTCTACTGTGTGTCAGAGACTGGAATTCATGTACTGTGGATGGTATACATTGTTGTATTTTACATTTTTAATAGGTACACAAGATAATCTGCGAGTAGTAGGAAAGATCTTCAGATAAACTGACAATAGTTTTTTTTGAATGTGGGGGGGGGGGGGTTAGAGTATATATTTATTTATTTTATTTTATTTTATTTTACTTTACATTTGTTAACCGGGATAGTCCAACTGGATAACATGTCCATTTTCAGCGGAGACCCGGGAAGAAAAGCTCCACAGAAAAAATAACATAGACAAGACATAATAGATGCATTAACATAAGTTACAAACAGTGAAGCTAACGGTCTTTGCAATTGATCAGTTAGCATTAGAACAGGTGGCTAAACATTCAAAACAGTTCAGATATAGACATAATTTTTGTTAGTTCATTAATCATATAATATGTAAGTACCACAATTGGTTAAACTGGAAGCTCTAGCAATGTAGCCAGCCCTGTTAGTTTTATCAATATCACCTGTAAAGTAACAGAATCTATTATTACAGTACTTGTATGTAATGACATTGGCAGCATACATTACTTGAAGTCAAACCAAATTGGCTTTGTAAAAGGTAAGTTATATCCCCTGAATTTTGTAGACATTTTTGAGATAATGGTCAAGCTGTCCAACTTACTTCCCATAATTTAACTAAAGCCTTTGATCCCAACTCATACTCTGTTATTACTGAGAAACTTACCCACTTGAATATTAACACTTGCATAACCCATTGAATAGATGACTGCATCACATCATTCAGTCAGTCATGCTCTTTGGTAAGTTGCTTATTGGCCATTCTAGCAACGGTGGTATCACAACTGGCCACACATCATGCCTCCACCTATTCCTTTATTTCAGAGTAAGAGACATCATTCTCTCTGTAATGTGTAGAATATATCAGCTCATGATATAGTTCTACAGGGCTGTGCCCCCCCAAAATTAGAAAACATCATGCCTCCACCTTTTCCTTCATTTCAGAATAATATACATCACTCCATTTGTAATATGTAGTGCCCCTAAAATTTGAATACAGTTTAAAAAAAAAAGTAAAGGTGCAAGTGAGTGTCTCCATATTTGTGGGTGTGACATCACTGCTTGCTTGTAAGCAGCAAGAATAGTAGTGACTCATCAGACTCCTTGGTGATGGAGGATTTCAGTACTTTGGAGTGCCTACACCCCACAGACTCGGGTACATATTCTGGTTTGATGATGCTGTCAGAGATGGCATGCATAGGACTGGGAGGCTGCACCCTTGTTGCACAGTCTTTGAGTTAAGGATTAAACTAAGATTCATACTGCCTCAATTAGTGGTAGCTGAAATGGATATTATAGCTCCTTTGGTACTTGTTTGATGAAGAATAGGGCTTCAAGAAGTATTTTTATTAAACTCAACTTTATGTGTTTAGTAATATTTTTTTTTCCAAACAATTATGTTACAAAAAGAAAAAAAATGCCAAAAGAAAAACAATAAATGCAATGACATTAGTGTCTGTCTTCATTCATTCTTAGTTTGCTAAATATTTCCCTAAAGTATATAATTTCAGATTTTATCCTTAAGTAAACTTGCACGTTATGGTATATATATATATATATATATATATATATATATTTATATATAGTTATTTTATATATATATATATATATATATATATATATATATATATATATATATATATATATATATATATATATATATATATATATACGTATATATATATATATATATATATATATATATATATGTATATATATATATATATAAATGTATGTATATATATATATATATATATATGTATATGTATATATAAATATATATTTACATATATATATATATATATAGATATATATATGAGTCTACTTTGTTTCATTGAAAACTCATTTCACTGAATTTGAATTCACTCTGACCAAATCGCTGAAAGCTCAAATTACTGAAAACTCATTTTACCAAATGTCATTTCACTGAAGTGAAGTACTGGCACTGTATAGAGTACTGTAAGGCAAGTAAAAGGTATATCCCCTTTTCCCACTGTAGTGCGGTCCTGGAGTTAATATATATAGTTTGAGGGCATAGCCCCCCCCCCCCCCACCTAGTTTGGTATTATATTATATTTCACCAAAAGCTTCATAACAATACATTTTAAAGCATGGACATGCATGCTTACAACACCAATGACTAACTCTTTCCTGAAGACAATATATACCCAAAGTAAGTGGGGGGGGGGCTACACCCCCACACAACTCAGTGTGGGAGTCTGTGCCCCAGCTTTCTTTATCCAAATCACAACAGCCCACAAAGGACACTATTAAGTCTTCCAGGCTAGACTAAGGCGATGCTATGATACCAAAGGCTACTGTTTCTGTGCATTGTTCTTGCTACTTTAGTTAACAAAATAAAAATCCACATTTAAGGGGCCATCTGCTTTTCACTATTGTTTTAATTTTTGCAGTAGTATATTCTTGTTATTATCCTTAACTGGTGAACATGTATATTTTTAAGCAGGGTAGAGCACTGAGCATTATGGACCTTTTTCAGGCACAACCTGGAAGAACTGTATGGTACATATCTTTTGGAGCTCATAATCAGCAGGCATGCAGTTTGCAATGTGTTTGTCAGCAGCACATTACCGTTGTTATTTGTTTATTTATTTTTTTCTTTTTCATCCCAGTCTAACATCGGAGCACTATGCAATAGGTGTCTGTCTTTTTTGGAAAGGTGAAGAGTCATAGCCATTGGCCAAGTGAGACTTACCTTGTTAACAAAGTGTAACTAAAAAAAGTCTTTTGTCTTTTCCCAGTTACGGGTCACCACAGCAGATCCGCTATTGATTGGCAGTGGATTTTTACTGTGTTGAGTTGTCAGCATGGTGCCCAACCTTCACAGAAGGCACACATGCACTCACACACCTACCTGCATGTCTTTTAAAATTCAGTCAACCTAAGGGAGGACATGCAGGCTCCGCACAGAAGGGGCTCCAGCTGAGAATCGAACCGGAGAACCTATTGCTGTAAGGTGACAATACTAACCACTGCACCACTGTGGCGTATTGTCAACAAAGTGTAACTAAAATAAATAAATAAAATAATTACTGTTATCTGTTTTTATTTATTTATTTAAAAAAAGAACAGAAGATCATTGTTTGGTTTGTTGGTGACAGTGTGTGTATCTGAGCACCAAATTGATGTGCATTATGATGGCAATTGATCCTTTCACTTTCATCCAAATCTAACTTTAGGGAGCTACACATAAGGTGGCTAATTTTGGGTACAGATCAAGAGACATGATTTGTGTAAAATGTCAGACAAGCTGGAATATATTAATGTATTTTATTATTTCATTTCAATCCCAGTATAACATCAGAGAAGTGCACAGTCTGTAGTTGTCTTTTGCGGGAAGGGTCAGGAGGCATGCCGGATCATAATGTTACATTAAAAAATACTTTTGGGTGGGGAGGACAGATCACTGCTAGCCTTGGTGGAACACCAGAAGGGTACACAGAAGTTAACCTGCTGGGGTAGGGTTCAAAAATGCATGCTGTTACTGACAGCAACTAGGTGGAGTAAATTACTGTGGTTATTTGTTCTTTCATTTTCAACCCAGCATAACATTGAAGGAGTACACAATAAGTTAATCTGCTTTGTGGGAGGGATGAGTAAGCATGTTTATATATATATATATATATATATATATATATATATATATATATATATATATAGATATAGATATATATGTGTATATCTGAGAGTAACAAGCTGAATATAATAATAATGTGACCATTTGTTCTTTCAGATTATTACAATCTAGTGTTAGGAGGGTACAGAGAAGCTGTGTAGCTTTGTATGGGTAGGAAGGCTGTTTCTGAATGCACAGGGTAGACATGATAGCTGTTTAATTATTGTTGCATGGCTTGTTTAGTGGCACCACACTATCTGTGAGCAAGACTGAAATGTATTACTTTGTTCATTATTGTCTTTACTTTCCTCACAATCTGATATCAAAACTAGATACAGAAAAAAATGGTAACATCTTGGTACTAGGGGCAAGGAGACATGTAGATGGCTAGTGAAAATATTCTTTTGTTGAGGGCTAGTATAATGGTTAAGGTGTTTGCTTCACATACACAAGGTACAGATCTTGATTCTCACCTTTTGAAGGGAAACTGGCTAGCAGTAAAATGTCCCTCAAGGGTAGCTAACGTAGTTCTTACCTATGAACACCTGACAAAAACATGTTGAAAGGTGTTGCAGTTTACATTTATTCCTTCATTTTCATCCGAGTCTAGCATCGAAAGTATACAAAGCAGGTGTTTTGGGGGAAGGAATATGGAGGCATCCTGCATGTG
This sequence comes from Protopterus annectens, assembly GCF_019279795.1. Lineage (NCBI taxonomy): Eukaryota > Metazoa > Chordata > Ceratodontiformes > Protopteridae > Protopterus > Protopterus annectens. The sequence continues at coordinate 106,044,845 of NC_056732.1, read as the reverse complement.
TAAGTCTGGTAGAACCAAAGTGAAATATATTACTGAGGTAATTTATTTTTCACTTTCATCCTAATCTTCTATCGATGAGGTACACAGAAGGAACCTAACTTTTTGGTGGGAATAGAGTAGCAGGCTGTGTCCTTAGAGTACTGTATCATTTCAGGCTTGAAGGATTTTGACTTTAGAGAGGCAGTTAGTGCGGAGGATTAACATGATGAGCTGTTAATGAACTACTTTCTGTACTCTAATGTTTAATTCCATCAGCCTCTGTTTGCCTGTTGTGTGATTCCAAACAGGTCACTTGACAAAACCTTGGTCTGCGGCAATTAAGAAACTGTGTTAGGCTCTATAGTGGTCTCTTGGACCCTGTGCCTAACACTTACCTATGAAAGCACAAGGCAGAGGCGTACACTGTTTCATGATCATTATAAGGCTTGTTTAGGGGCATTACACTATCTGTGTGTAAAATGGTAAAATATAATAATGTGCTCATTAGTTTTTTTTTCCTTTCCTCAAAAGCAAATATCAGATGTGCATGCACACAGAAGGGCTTAGGTGACTGAGATTTGGGGGCAGGTCAAGTACATACATGTCTGACAGAAGCAAGTTGAAATATATTACTTATTATCATAGAATAAATGGAAGTTGAATGCAAACTGTAATTACCTTCAACATGTTTTCTCAGTTGTTCATAGGTAAGTACTAGGTTAGCTACCCTTGAGGGTGATTTTATGCCTAGCAGCTCAATCTAACATTAAAGGGGTATACAAAAGGTAGCTGTCTTTTTGTGGGGCAAGGAGGCAGGCTAGGTATGAAAGAGGACTTCTTGATCTTTGTTGAGTGATAATTGGGTTGACTTGTCTAGAATCATTACATGTGGTGGACAGTAATAAACTGATGCTCTTCTTTTGCTACAAATATTACATAACATTCAACTTCCATTTACTTTATGATAGCATGAACTTTGTATAGCACAAGGGATAAAGGAGAATGAAGCATTTGAGTAGGGTCATAAAATACCCAGGAAATGTATTTCCCTTATCTGCTGATGTTTATTATCCGCATGTCTGTGCTGCAAAGTATGAGCTCTATCACATGAACTTTCAGCATTGTACAGATGTGAAAAATGCATCACAATTGGTGATACTGTTTAAAGTGTACTTGACGCACAAAGCATGATGCATTGCAAAAACATGTCCATCTAGTTCACAATTTGAGGAGTGGTGTTCCATGGATGACTGCAGGAAATGGGTCACCAGTGAAGATGTGGAACAGATGTGGGATCTTAAAATACAATTTCAAAATACTTGGAGACAACCCTGTCTGTTTTTCATAAATAAAATTGTGGGGTTCTACCAAACTGTTGCGGATTACAATCCATAAATAATAACAGATATTTGTGTTTAAAACTTCATATCATTCAGAAAATGGACTCTGTTGCAAACCCTATTATAGCAGCTTTCTAAGAACAGTATTTAAAATCTGATTTAGTGTTTTTGTCCTCCAGTTATTTTGGTTTTCCCCTGATTCTTGTGCCAAGAAGTTGAAAGCTGCAAGAGTACTTTGCTGCAGGGTGTGCATTCTGGTAAGCAGCTGTGTACATAGCTTTTAGTTGTCCCTGATTTTGCAGAATGATCCTGATATTGTCTCATATTTGTGGTCTGTTCCTTGTGACATTTATGTTTTTTTCTGGCAAAGGGCTGAAGATTATCATCTATAAATAAAGACAGACATTTGGGTTCTAAAGTTCATATCCTTTAGAAAATGTATAGTAATGTCACACCTTTTATAGTAACTTTCTAAGTATATAAGAGCAATATTTAAAATCTGTACATGATTTTGGGCCTTTGTCCCCTCATTAACTATCCCCAGTTTTTGTCCTTTGCTTCCCCATTATTTTTGGCATTGTCCCTGCCCCTTATGCTAAAAGAATGAGAATTATGACTGTATGATTTATAAAGCCATTTGACATACATTATGCAGCTATTATTTTATTTTGTTTTATTTTTATTACAGTCAGACATCTGAGGTGTACACAGACAACAAAAGCTATAATTGATGGATTCAGGGCTGTCTGTAGAAGAAAATGACTAACTGCTGCTGTTTGGTCATTCTGGCTTTAAAGTACTAATGCAATTTTTGTAAAGCACATTTTAGTACTTTACTTTGACTACTGTTTGGGTGAAGCTAAGTGGATATGCAATTGTGTGTCTGTCATGCATAGCCACTTAACTAAGTTGAGCACAGTCAACACAGTGGCTATAACTGGTGGGTGTGGGTGGGTGGCCATGAAAGAAAACATTTTATCCACTTGTCATGTTCTCATTTTAAATGATTATTAAGATGGGTTTGCTGGACTAATGTACATTTGTGTGAAGTTAAGTTGTAATACTTAATTGTGGTTACTGTGAAATAAATTTGAAATATATTACAATAACCATTGTTTTTATCACAATCAAATGTCTGAGGTGTACTCCATTAACAAAGTAGCTATATCTGTTGGGTGGATGTGGGTGAATGAATTGTCTGTGATTAAATGTAAGTTACCCTCTTGTCATCTTCTAATTGTAAATGCTGCTTTTTCTGACTTTAAAGGTTTAGGGTGCATTTGTGGGAAGTAAGTTGGAATACTTTAGTGTGTCGACTTTGTGTTTGTATGAAACAAACATGAAATACATGAATGTGGGCCATTAGTTTTATTACAGTCTAATGTATATTATGTAATTAAGTAACAAAGTGTCTCTGAATGTTGGGTAGGGGTGGAAGCCATCTGTATATGAAAGTAACTGTTCGTCTTGTCATATGCTCATTTTAAACAGTCATTAATCTGGAATTGCAAAACTATTGTTCATTTCATGGAGGGTAACTATATACCTTACTGTGGTTAGCATACATTTCTGTCAAACTTGAAATACTTTATGTGGGGTCCCATGGACTGAATACTGCCTAGAGCCCAAGGTACTCTTAATCTGCCACTGGGTTCCTGGCACCACTGATCTTTACTTCTAGTATGTTTGAGGTAGTACAGCCTCAAAGTGTAAGTAAAATATTTTGTTTTGGCCAGCTACCACTGAATTCAGTTCCATGGCATCCCATAGCTGCTTCTTTATCCAATACAACAGTTTATAGGGGGCATATTATGTCCCTTCACCAGATGGCTCTCATCTCTCTAGATTGAAAGACCCTTTTAGCCATAAGGCTCTGAGCAAATCCATGACCAAGGAGCAAAGTAAAGATACCAAGGCCATCGTACTGTGGCCAGCTGCATTTTTTTTTACTTAAACATAACCATCTCTGACATGCTGGGCTTATGTCACAAGGTGGGCATCCATCTCCTACCTACATTTTGATATGCCTCTCTATTACCCATACAACTTACAGTGCAGTCAGTTACTGTCAACATGGTTCTGGTGTCATCACTAGTGCTTTTGTCCTTGGTTAGCAGCACCCTCCAACATGCTTGCACACACTTCCCTTAGAAGTGAAGAGAAGACATTGGCTCATAACTCCACTTCCCCCACTTGTTGTCTCCTCTAACTTCTTGACCATATTTGAACTCAGGCATTCTGGACCACAGAAAAGATGTTTACACCACAGGTCTGACATAGTAGAAGGAAGAGTTTGTACAGATCACTTCTTCTCTTAACTCTTTAGTGGTGCAAACTCATCATTAGTGTATTTAGACATAAGAGGTGGAGCATGGAGCTCCTGGATTGTGGTGGAGGAGAATGCAACCTCCCCCTGCAAAACACATTGGATGCATTCATTAGCATTATTTTTGATACTGGATGTCTCACTAACTGGATATGCTGACATATGGAAAATTCGGTGCTTTATATCCAGTGTTAAAAGATCTGACAGAACTTATGAACTTGCCCGGACAGATAATTGGGTTCCCATATATTTTAAATTTTGCTTGTATATTATAGTATTCTTTGTTTCTTTATGTATTTCTCAGATTGATTTTTGGCTTATTTGTTTCTCAAGTTAGTGATCTGATCCTAAAATGCCCCTTATAGCCATGACCAGAGATGGAAGGCAAAAATATTGACAGTTTTACTACATGATATAAGTTATTGTAGAAGCTACAGTGTTAAAGAAATGTATGTGGAAACTTTAAATAGTAACAGGTATGGAAAGATGCAGATATTGAGTATTCAGAACTGTACTTAGCAAATTCGGTCAGAAAGATGGATATTTATATAACAAAATAAAATAAACTCCAAGCATGCACATGGAGAAAATAAAGGTGTAAATTTTTCATACAGTCAAATTTGTAGTTAGAATTATTAGGGACGTATACTAAGTCAAAGTTAAAATTATTATTCCAAGCAAAGGAAGGTAGTGGTACACAAGCTAAATAAAGAGCAATGTGATAAGATATCTTACAAGTACCCCTGCTTTTAGTTTGTTACAGTGCATTTGCTGTATTGTCTGGAGAATGAGGAGAAAGGACCAAGATGGTGTTTTGTCGCAGTTCTCTACAACTGCTATAAACCTTTTTTGGACTTCTCTTTATTTCATATGTGCAGCTACATTTGCTAATATTTAAACATCATCTGTTTTTTTAAGGCACACCTTGAATGAACTTGCTTCTGGCTCTCATTCCATATTGAACATCCAACTAGATTTCTTTTCTGGATCTCATATTCACTCTAGTTTGGATATTCAGCAGCCTTGCTTCTGCTCTGAATTTTGTGTTCACTTTGGTTTGGATAATCAGCAGCCATACTTGTGTTCTGGATCTCATGTTCATTCTGGTTTGGATACTCAGCAGCCAGGCATGTGTTCTAGATATCATGTTCACTATAGTTTAGATACTCAGCAGCCATGCTTGTGCTCTAGATCTCATGTCCACTCTGGTTTGGATACTCAGCAGCCATGCTTGTTGCTTATGGATGCTTCTGAGCAACTTAGGCTCTATGCTTTTCTCTTCCATTTTCTTCACTTGCCACTTTGGTATCACATTGGTTTGTACTGCCACTTTAATTACTCCATGGAACATTATTTGGATTTAATATAAAGGAAGTTAAAACATTCTGTGGGCTTTGGAAGTGTGGTCTTATTTAATCTTTACTCTGTGTTTATTGTGGCTGATCAGGGTTTGCAAGATAGTTGCCATTGATGCTGACTGATCTCAGTCTGTAACTTACTGTTAATCCTAAAGTATGACTTAATGAGTGTTTTTTTTCCATAGGATCATAGGCAAGTACTAGTCTAACTGCCTTTGTGGGCCATTTTAAACCTAGACAGTTTCCATTTTTGTGCTAAAAATAATCTATCCCATTTGGATATAAATTGGCCTTACTCATCCCATGGTTGATAATCATATATTACCCCTAGTAAGACTTACTGGGATCATGCCACAGATAGTTTGAGGAAACCCATAAAGCATCTAGGATCTGAATCTTTCCATTAGTGGTATGGGGGGAGTCTTGGGGTGAATTTTCTGTTTCCCATCTGTAGATCTAATTTGCATTTGAAAATGGACAGGGAAGAACTGTTTTATGTGGATGTTCAGTCTGTTCTGTAGCAGCGGTATCCTCTGCGAAATATATCTGTTCTACTGATATTTCAGAAGAGGTTTAGATCCTGTGAACAAGTATTTTTCATGCCATTTGACTTAACTGATGTGCAGTAAATCCATGAGTAGTGGGTTGGGTTGGAAGATACCTTGTATTCCAGACACAGGTCACCTCTTAGTAGTCTATTGGATAATGAATATAGTGACAAGGCTTTCAGTCAGTCTATGTAGGACATGTTGTTTAGGCCTTGTATCCTTTACTAAAGTATCACAGTGGGCATTCCAGTTGTTGCATGTGTTTGGACAGATACATGCCAAAGGGAGCATTATATTTAATGATTGGTCTAGTGTAGGCTGAGAAAAGGGGGACAATGACATCTTTAGATCTAGATACAACCCCTTTGTTTATAAGCTGTGCATTATAGAAGGACTTTCTTTCAACAATCTGTTGAGCCTGTAGTTATACCAGAAACTGAAAGACAAGTAGTGCTTACAATATAAAAAAAGTATATATA